>NC_135441.1:26317308-26617308 GCF_051991255.1 Vanacampus margaritifer | reverse complement strand
CACGCGGTGAAGATCAATGACTGCACAAAGAAGAGAAGAAGAAATGGGGAAAAAAGCAGGCAGAAGTTTTCATGGCATCCTGGAACGGAAACTGGAAATCAAATTCATAAACCGTCAACACTGCAGACAAAATCGAACGTACTTTCCCACTCAAGCCGACGCTTGAATATTTTTTGGTCAGGCCAAACTGTAAGCAACAGCTTCAAAGAAACGTTCAAATGGGCCACTTTTGACCCAGCGTCTTTTTGATACGGGGCCGTTCTTAATGACGCCGACGTCGGCCACGTGTTTCATGAGGGGAAAAAAACGCTGACGTGTGCGGCAGGTACAAAGTTGGACTGCTGGCAAATGACCTCGGTCATCAAACGGGTGCGACCACACACACACACACACACACACACACGCACACACACTTCCAAATGTCACATCAGCTCATCAAACTGCTCGCTTGATTTCTGCTCTTTTGCTCTTTTCTTCTTCTTCTTTTTTTTAAGTTAAAGGATTCAACCTAAGCTTCCCCACCTTTGAAGGGTCAAAGATATTTGTGGTGTTATAATGATCACATTTGCTGACATAATGCCACTTTTGACTCTAATGCCACACAACGCACTACATTCATTGTTCCAGAAATGTAAAAAAAATAACTTAAAATACACGACTGCACAGGTGAATGAACGATACTATATTAGATGAACATATATTTACAGTATATATTAATGCGTTTGAACTCTACTCAAAAATTCCAACAAGCCAGATTTCTTTTCCACCTTGGTGCTTTTTGCACTCTTATTTAAGACAATAAAAGTTTGTATTTCAGTATTCTGTGTCATTTTGTGTCAGATTTTCCACACTGCGGGAGTGACAAAACATTTTAGGACTTTTAAGTCAAGTTTAAAAGCTTTGTGTTATTTTAGTTCTAAATATCAAAAAAAAAAAGGCATTTTAAAAACGCTCAAAGTGTGTTTGTGTGCGGGAAAAGTTAGAAAAGCACAATTTGAGGAGAAAAAAAAAGTCTGCTGAGTGTTTTTTGTGTGTGTATTTACTTAACAATCGCAAATCATCGATTAACAATCGCCGCGTGTCCGGTGGTGCTGATGACGTCACTCGTGGCTTCTCTCCTGCGCATTTTATTAAAGGGGCTTTTAGGTCCGTGGTTCGGTTCGAACCACTGGTGGCAAAACAACGGGGAGCCACGCAAGAAATTCATCAGATTTGTTTTTTTTTTAACTCAATTGTGAGCATCCCGTTAGGGGTAAAAAAAAAAAAAAAAGGAAATACATTAATGAAATTGACCACAACTGCACATCTGATCAAAGAGAATATATAGACACTTTAATAAAATATAGAATACATAGTTAATTATACAACAGGCTTATATGTACAGTAGAGTACAGTAAAAGTGAATGCTAATTAAGACGCCTTTTATGCTATGACACTCAAGTGGATGCTCGCTCGCTCGCTCACGTGGCACACAAATGTGGAAATGAAATGTACATTGAACACAGACCCGAACACGCGTGCACGTGGCGCGCACGGAAAACTACACAGCCTCGCACGATTAACAATGCTGCGGGCCAAACACCGCCAATTGGAGCTCTTATTAAAAAAATAAAATAAAAATAAAAAGAAAAAAGAAAAAAGATCTTATAGGTTTCTGACAGCTAATTTACATTCAAAGTTTCCCGCATTGCAAGGGTTTACATTCATAGATAGAAAAGACAGAAGTAGGTTCCATGTTGACTAAAAAAAATAAAATAAAATACAGCCCACAAATAGACGTGAACACGATTTAAAAAAAAATAATAGACATCACCCACTGTGGGAGTGGGCGTGTCAAAAGCAACAACAACAAAACAAAAAAAGGTGGGGGGGGGGGGCATTATTATAACACGGTTCACAACTTCTCACTAAATCTGTAACACGACGAGCACAAAAAGGTACATGGAGTGCTGGAGCTGTCAAACACTGACTGGACACATCATTAGGTACACCTGCACAGTAGGACACCTCAAATGCAAGAAGAGCTTTAAATAAGATGGGGGTGGGGGCGGGGTTGGGGGGGATACATTCATTAAAGTGGTACATTGTAAAGTAATAAAGGTGCATTATGGGTTCTGCTTTGCACTGCCGGGCTTCATTACTGGTTGAGTCTCAAATGCATAAAAGCGGCAGCACGCATGCGGTTCTGTGAGAGACTCGCAAAGCGTGAAGCAGGAACCACAAATGGTCTTGGTGTCTCCCTAGTGGTACACTAAAGAACCACTACATTTCATATAAATCTCATTTGCATGAGTCAAATCATGCAAATGAAAACATTACAGTAAAGCTTTTATATATCTTATTTAAAATAAAAAATAATTTTAATACAGGACAGTTCATTTGTATTTAAGAGAAGTTTTTAAATTTCCATTTATTTTCTTAAGAACTGTTTTTTTTTATGCAATCTTGGTAATAGCCTACATTTTTATTTTAATAAAAGGCCTACTAGGTTACTGCATTTTGGTGTAATTTTGGTTACTTTTTTTTTTTTGGGGGGGGGGGGTAAAAAAGTTTGAGAACTACAGCTTTCGAGGTTCTCTTATTTACTGTATAATATCCAATAACTATTAGCTTCTTAATCGGTGTCATATAGAACCAAATTTGCATGAGTCCTTGGTTTGTTCTTTATGAATCACATATAAGAATTGATGCTAGGTAATATCAAAACAAGGTCGCCAAAACCAAAGAACCGCATTTATTAAGGTACTATAGAACCTTTAATTGTTTTGAGCAAAGTAAGAATTGCATCGTTCACCACTACTGTTATGTTCGTAGTGCGTGCATGCGAATAAATATATAGAATCTTAAAAGTCAGAAGTCAAGGAAAATAGTATAAGTTCATTAAACTATTTGTCCACGTGATTTTTAAAAGCTTGAGATTTGGTAACAAAAATGCCCGCACTAACCCAATGCATTTAAAAGTGAAGCTAATTTGCATTTTAGCGGGGCCGCACAAAATGATGTGGCGGGGCCAGAACTGGCCCACGGGCCTCGAGTTTGTCTGTGGGCAAACTTGAACCCCAAAGCCCAAATTGATTTGAATCGGGAGATGGAACCTGATTCAAAAGATACGACGGCTGCATCGAACTAAACCAAATCGTTCCACTTCAAAAATAAATGGGTATGATTATCCAATCAGGAAATGCCACAATCGACAGTACTGACGATTTGATTCATATGTCAAATGATAACAAGAAACTCTTGCCATCTCGGTCTAAGGCGAGAATTTGATCAAATCGTGATGCCACTGAATCAAATCACTTTGAAATCGAACAATTATCAAGAATCGAAGACTTTTATTGGAGAGGTGCACACCCGATATAGAGCTCATCAATGTGCTTATTAAATAGGATTGTGTCATGCAGGTGTACCTAATGAAATGTCCTTTGACAGTCAGATGTCTATTAGGAGTCGACGCCACTGTGGCACGTGTACCACCCGTTGACGAAGCCTTTCTGGAAGTGCGAGGCCGATGGGAAAGTCCTGCACGAGGGGTTCTGGTGCTGGAAAGTGTGGCCGGACTGGCCGCAGTGGTACTGGGCGGACTGGGCCCTGGGGCCGCCGCCGCCGCCACTTCCGGTGTTGCTGGCGCTGTACGAACCTCTCTGGAGCAACAGCGTGTTCAGCAGGGGCTGCGACCTGTTGTCGAACCCGAGTTGGAGACGTGACCTGGACTCGTCCGGACTCCCCGGGGACAAGGAGGCCTGCACGTCGCGGATGGGGCTGAGCAGCGGGGACTCGGAGCAGGGATCGCCCGGATGCGAGTCGGCCGAGGCGGTGATGGCGCCGCTTTGGGCCTCCTTGGCGCAGTGCAGCTTCATGTGCTTGCGCAGCGAGCTCGGGTGCGTGTAGCACTTGTCGCAGCCGCGCACCTTGCACGTGTACGGCTTGTCGCTGGAGTGGACGTGCGAGTGCTTCTTGCGGTCGCTGCTGTTGGCGAACCTCCGGCTGCAGCCGTCGAATTCGCATTTGAAAGGCTTTTCACCTGGACGTGCACATGGACAGAAAGGGAGGGGGGGGGGGGCGAGGTTAGGCCCGCTGACATCATGCCAGCCTTCAAAGCGTGATTCGAGAGAGGTGATGTGGAAATCGAATGCTGCGTTTCCTTCCTGGGCTAAATAAGGCAGAAATATGTTCCGCCCTGAAGACAATAAAAAAAAAAAATCGCCATTGTTATGTTTGCAAAGGCATGCAAGCTGAGAATGGATTTTGCGGGTGTACCTAATATTTGGGCTGTTTCGTGCACGGTATCCTCACGTCACCTTTCGATTACTCGCGTAGGCCTACTACTACTATATTTTTTTTTAGGATTTATATTTTCTATTTCAGCTTCGTCATATCCAAGCATCCCCCAAAGATGCTCGCAACAAGTGACGGAGTGACTTTCACTTGGAAATGTAGGTCAAGTTGCATTGATGCGTCTGCCTCGCAGTTGCCATGCAGAGAGAATTATTGCAATGTGTACCCCCCACCAACCCCCCCCCCCCTTCTTCTTCTTCTTCTTCTTCTTCCTTGCACTACCCTGCACACATGGGCCAGATAATCATAAATACATATTCGGTTTCATAGAGCCTTGTAAGTGAATGACTTTTATTGTAATCATAAAAAAACCAGACAGTTAATGTACTTTCCGGATATAAGACGCACAGCATGAGGCCAAGTCGTTCGTTCCTGCTTTCATTAGGGCAAACAATCTACACAGAGATTATTGCATATTTGTTTTACTAAATTCATTCGTTATTTATTATTATTATTATTATTATTATTATTATTATTAATTAATAATTATTAATTATTATTATTATACTACAATTATGTATATTCACTACAGTATGATTTTACAAAAGCAGCTTAATTGACTTTTATCTTATTTAGCATTTTAAATAAAACAGCCTATACTTAAAAAGAAAATCTGTAGAATTCTCTTCCTTTGTTACTAATAGTACTAACAATGATTATTATTGTTCTGCAGTGCAATTGTGAACCCACAACAGCGGCGTACGCTTTTAAAAAAACAACAAAAAAAACTAATGTATCCTTTAAATGTGTGTATAGCTTACAATATACTCACGTATAATTAGGGTTATAAATAAGAACAATAAAATGGTATTATAATCGATCATTGTGATGAATAAAGGGGGCTAATCTGTAAATAAATATCCGCGTCTTCCTTTTTTTGAGTAGGCCTCTCTGCATGTGCCGCCTGGTTGCCCACCCTGCCATGATGTGTTCCCCCCCCCCACTGATGTGCACGGGAGGGATGGGGATGGTCCCTGCGAGGCACACGCATCAAGCGCGTAACGGCCACGTCACCAGCTCTCCGGTGTCCCGGGATTTATTTAATAATTTCACTTGAATGAAGTGGGAGCGGCCCCCGTGCAGCAGCAGCAGCAGCAGCAGCAGCAACAGCAGCAGCAGCTAAATATACAGTAGTGGCGCCAAACTGCTTGACTCATCCTTGCAGCTGGCCTATAGCTTGCAAGACTTGAATTACACACTATATATATATATATATATATACACACACACACACACACGCAAAAATCATAATAATGTAAATATGTAAATGAAGGGTTGCCAATGGCCTAAATGGGGGTCACTATTTGGCAAGTCGACACAAATAAACATTTATGTTGCACGAGGGGCCATAAAAAAGTGCGTCTAAATGTTGTTGCCTGCGAGCCTCTAATGACTTAACAGCTTCACCAACGAATAAATAAGCAGTTTACAACCTATGGAGAGCCATAGTGCCAAGTTTGTTTTCCAAATTCCCCCCTCTGCGTGAAAATTGCTGGAACGAACCTGTGTGCGTCCTCTTGTGGATTTTGAGGTTTTCCGACCTGGCGAAGACCTTGTGGCAGCCGTGGAAGGGGCAAGGGAAGGGCTTCTCCCCAGTGTGGACCCTGACGTGGTTGACCAGCTTGTATTTGGCTTTGAAGGGCTTCCTGTCGCGGGCGCACCTCTCCCACTGGCACACGTACTCAGCCTGCTCCGCTCCGCCGACGTGCTCCACGGTCACGTGGCTGACCAGCTCGTACATGGTCCCGAAGGCTCTGGAGCACGGCGCCGCCGTCTGGCCGCCGCCGCCCCCGCAGCCGCCGCCGTCCGACGAGCTCCACTTGCACACCAGCTCGCTCTTGACTTTGGCGCACCTGCCGAGGAGCGCGTCGCCGCCGCCGGACGCGCCGCGGTGCGCGAAGGGCTTGTAGAGCCCCAGGAACTGCGAGACCAGCTGCTGGCCGCCTCCCTTGGGACTCGCGGCCGCGGCGGGCCCGTACGGGTGGCCCCGGGTGAGGAGGTCCCCAGGTAGCCCCAGCATCATCTGGCCGGGCTCGCCGCCGCAGGCCTGCTCCTGGTAGCTGGCGAAGAAGGCGCCGGTTCTGGCGTCCCTGCAGCCGGCGAAGTCGCGGTAGCGCGCCATGCCGCCATGTTGGTTCCCCCGCGCCGACGCCAGCTGCTCGGAGCCCGGTGGCATGCAGCCGCCTCCGATGAGGAAGCCCCTGGGGCCGGCGTGCTCAAAGTAGGCCGCCTCGGCAAAGTGTGGGAGCGGGTGGTCAACGTATGCGCTGGACCTCGTCTCGGGGTAGTCTCGCGACGGGTGCGAGGGGCAGAGTTTTAAGGAAGTGCCAGTGGGGAGTCCCGTGTGCTCCCCTGCCAAAGGTGGCAGCGCCACGCTGGGTTCGCCGCTCCTCTCCCCCGAGTTGAGAGGGCAGCCTGAGCCTGAGCCTGAGCCTGAACCCGAGCCCGAGCCCGAGCCTGAGCCTGCACTCAACCTCGCCTGCAGGCTTGTTGTCATGTTTGGGGCCAAAGTTTGCTTTGCGCGCAATTTGGGAGATGATTTGAAAAGCCAACAAACACACACACACACACACACACAAGGCGCGAGGAGAGGGACGGGACGTTTTTCAAAATGTCTGCTGCCAGATTGCCATTTATCATCTGCACGTGAAATGGTTGGCCGTGAACTTCGCCGCTGAAAGACGCACCGGAGTGCTGGAAGTTGCCGCGAGTCGCATCCCGCCTCACTTTTCTTTTGCCCTCTTGATTTGTGGCAATAACCGTGCTAGTAAAAGTGCCCCCGCAAACAGGCCGCGGCGCAAAATATAAAAGCGCAGCAGGCGCGGCGGCTTTTTGAAATGGGAGCTTTGGGATTGGCTGGAATGCGCCGTGATTGACAGCCACTGGGGTCTGTTTTAAGGAGGGGGGGGGGGGCTTGCACAAGGCGGGCGCGCGCTGCACGACACCCTTTTCAAGTGGAGCAGAGAAAATGCTTTGAAAAGTGCCAGCAATACTCCCAAATGTTGCTCGGGGCGCTTTTCTGGGCCCACCAAGACAAACCAGAAGAAAAAGCTTCATCACCTGCGAGGTCCGCTCATTGGAGAGGACTGCAGCAAAACACAAGACAAATGCAGGCCCGCGACTCATTTGCTTTTTAATTCCTCTAACACCCCACGGAGGGGGGAAGGGGGAGGGGGGGGGGGCATCGTGCAATGTCCAGCCTGTGAGTAGATTTTTCAAATCATGAAAAGTTGCGCAAAAATCTTCTGCACTTGTTTGTTGTTAGCTACGAAACCACAGCAAATATGTGAAAATGTGAAATATGTCAATGCAATGCAACACGTTTGAGCTGCACAATCATCCAACTCATTAATAATCATGAAAGGTGCCACTTTCTTCATGCAGCGGCTCGCTTACGTAAAAATGCTAATCAGCTCACGTGACAACCTTTCCAAACAATTGCATTCGGGCAGAAAATATTGACTTGCATTATAGCTAAATATACAGTAAAAGAAAAAAGAAGAAAAAAAAAAAAGAAATCCTCCATCCTCAGGCATGCAAGCAGTTGACATTTTTATGATATACGCAAGCCTTTATGATGACGTCACCTGCAGAGGTTCCTCGACAGTGACAATGCAAACGTCAAAAGGGGCCACGAAATGTAGCAGTAGTGATTGGACTGAACTGCCAGTGTTGGTCAACCTTTGACCCCCGTGTATTTTCAAAAATGAGTGGAGGTTGAAGGTCCTTAAAGGGCAATAAAAAAACCAAAAAGGTTTCAATCGGCCATTCATTGGCTTTAAAAGGGCTGCACAGAACATAAATAACAAATATATCAACATTCTTCACCTTTTGGCCATGAACGGAGAAAAAAAAGGACATTTATTACTTTTTTTTTTTTCAAACTGCCATATATATTTATCAGAATTAGTTGACAACACTGCAATAATAAGTCTGAATTTCTGTAATGGTTTTAACTGCCATAGGTGAACATTCCAATTGCAGAAATATAATATACAACTTCATTTATTTTCTTTATTTTAACTTAAATAATACATATAATTTAACGCTGTGAATTTCTCCAATGTAGGTTAAAAATAAAAAAAGGGTGTCTCTTAATTTGAATTTTTTAGATTTCAACAAATGTCAGACTCTCCATTGCAATTTGTGTTGGGTGTGTGACAGGCAACATCAAATATGTTGTAATTTATTTATTTTTTTTTACACTGCAAACATCTTTCTCATCTATGAACTGAATAATGTTGTCAAAAATCAATCAAGTGATTAAGAACACACACACACACACACGCCTGCCTTTACACACCATGCCACGAAAACATGCACAATTTCTTTTTGCAAGAGATGAACGCCAACTTATACATAGCCCTTTTTTTTCTTTTCCTTTTTTTAAAAAATAAAGTCTAGAGAGTAGAGTAGAGTAAATGTGAGGGCTACGTTACATGTACGAAAAAGAGACAATCAACAATCGAACAAATTAGCAAAATATTGAATTTTATGAGCGATTGTTGCTCAAAATGTTCCCAGGCGTTTACCTCAAGTTGTGTTAGTTTTTAGAATTGCTTGACAGACCTGGTCAAATGTTTTCATGGGCCGCATATGGCCCACGGGTTGTAGGTTCCGCACCCCTGCTCCAATGGACACAACTGGAATAGGGATCCATTTTCTATACTACAAATCATTTGAGCCAATTTGGCCTCCACTTGCGTGTCTTTGGGTCTGACAGCTTAATATTGTGTCAAGTATTTGTGTGTGTGTGCGTGTGTGTGTGTGTGTGTGTGTGTGTGTGTGTGTGTGTGTCCACTTGCAGACAGATGCTTCTATAAATCAAGTGAGAAACTACAGCTGCCTAAATCTACTAGAGGGATTCCAAAACTTTTTACATCAAGTACTGCCGAAAATAAGAGGAAGAAAAAAAAAAAAACTTTGCTTAGTATGATGTTTTATTTCCCAAAAATAAATAATGTCCATTTGATACTTCTGCGACATTATGCACATTTTGAACTGAGCTTGAATGCATGTTGACTTTCTGTCACAATATCAATAAAAAAAATAAAATAAAAAAAGCTTTCTAATTTGTGTTTTTTCTTTATGCTGGTGTATAATTCTCACTCATCCAGTTTATTACCAAAAGTTGAAATTCAAGGCAACTGGAATCTTCTAGATTTCAGGGCTGCAATTTAGCATTATTTATTAGAATTGATTCATCGATAGATTGTTATTTTTGATGAATCGGATTTGAATTATTATTTTTTAAATGCCTTACCTTTATTCAAAAATAGGACATGATTTCAAATTGGCAGTGCAAAAAATGTCATTAACGTGTCCAAAATGTTGATAATTTTTTTCCAAAGTAAAAGCAGATTTGCAAATGTCTTATTTTGAAAAAACAAACAAAAATAAAACAAAGCTAATCGGTTTTCCTTTATGGAGAACTATACAGAAATCTGACAGTATTTGCAATTGTGAGAATTTGGGCGATATTCAGCTGAACAAAGATGAGCAAAAGAGCCGGCGATGAACTTGATCAACCAAAGAATTGTAAATAAATATCAACAAACCGTTCTTAATGTTCAAATGCAAACATACTGAACTTTAAAGTTAAACACAACTGAACTGAACTTGGCACAGACAAAGCCCACGAGCCCCACTATGAGACTCTTTGCACGTCATGGAAGGCCGACACAGTAAATCATTCAGTCATGAAGACCACATAGCACATGATAGCATCACACGTTAGCAAGTATGCTAGCGTGTACCAACACTAAAACGCGGTGCAGTGATAATGCGAATCATGATGCGATGGAATACAAAAAAAAGTGTTCATGACAAGCCAGTCCAAGTGCAAACGGCTCATCAGCTTGCTCTTCAGCAACGAGATAAAGATGTAAACAAGCTAACGCGGATGCTAAATGACAAGCCATGCTGTCAAAATGGTGAATTTGGCCAAAGCGCTATACCAGCCTCCAGGGAAGAAAATAAGACAGGATGCAAACGTTGCATGCTAATTACTGTACAGGAAATTCAAGTGAGCCAAAATGGCATCATCATTTTGTGGGAATATTGCCGGAAATCCAAAACGCTTTGAAAGAGAAGGCGAACAAGACAACAATTCGCTGTTGGAAATGTGAACACAGCCTGGGAGCGGGATTAGGCAGCATAACAACAAAACATGCAAATGGTGCAGACAACAATGCAGCTCACGGAACATTGCATTCGTTCAGCACTACTGTACACTTTGTAGAGTGTCTGTATTGAAAAAAAAAATATATATATATATATGAACATCAGCATGTTGCATAGTGCAATTTACCACAAAATTATAGTGCTATTAAATTATATTAAATTATGTGTACAAATCATTTTTGGCTACACGTATGTCACATAAAAAGCACAAACTTCACTACGTAAATCCAATGTTTCTCAAGCAAAACAACATTTGCAAATTGCTGAAATGAATGTCAACTACGGTCTACTGTAAATGCAAAACAAAACGTGGCTTTACCATTGAATGGATCGATGGGCCTGCCTGCCCTCTCACGTGACGTGTGCACTAGATTATTGCACCCCTGCAATATTGTCATATGGCGCGCATGCTCAGTGGGGAGCAGATTAGTTTATAACCAATGAGGCAACCCCACATTCGGCCCGGCCGTGAGATGAGGTAATCCCGAGCCGAGATAACAAAAATAATCAAATTACACACAGCACACCCGTGCTAAGAATATTATATAATATTACACGATATGATTAGCGTGTTGTGCGCTCAAATTGTGGGGAAAGGCTTTTTATTCCAGGGAAAGGAATTAAAATGTGAAGGGAAAACATTTCATCAAAGAAAATGGAGAGAAAATCAATTAATTGTAAAGGAGAAAAGTCACACAATCGTCCATTTTATTTACCTCGCCATTTTGTTTTCCAGCTTTGGTTCAATGTTCTGAAAAAGTTCAAAAGTGAATATATTTTAATTTTCATTCTCAGAATTTTTTTTTTTAAATTAAATTGTAACAAGTCGACACTGGTTGTTCTCTGCAGGCACTAGTTGCTTTCCGTTTGTCACATCTTCCAAAAGGCATATTTTTTTTCCCCTCCTAATATTTCTTCTCCCCGGGAGCACGAGCGCGCGCGGTCTCGTGAGCGCGCACAGCCAACAAGGCAATAAAATACGGAGAAACTTCAATAGCTTGCTCGCCACTCGCGAGGGTTCAAAAAAGGTCGCCGTAAATCGGCGAACTTCAACCAGCGTGCGCGTGCGTGACGTGACGTGCACGCGCGCGGCCGCGGGCTGGGAAGCAAACGTGAGCGTGTGTGCGTGCGTGCGCGCGTGTCTCACATTCTACTTTTTGCGCTATAATGCAACAAAGTGCCAACTTCTACCATTCAGGGCCCAAACTCTGTTCGCACACACACGCGCGCAAAAACAAAAAAAAACACGCACGCAGCCCCGCCCCTCAACTATACTGTACAGCTATCACGCACGCATGCTGCCTTCACTGTCATGCAGAAAAGTCAGACAACTCACCTCTGCTGTGTGATTGATATGAGTGGGGGAGTGCAGAGGAAAGTTGTGGAGAGTGCATAGATGATGATGATGATGGGATGAGGGCACGGCGAGAAATGAAGGGGCTGATTTGGAAGACTTTTTTTGAGGGGGGGGGGGGGTACAGGGAGAGCCCCCTTAAAAAAATAAAGAATGTGAGGAGCTCCTTCCTGGGACAGATTGTGTGTGTGTGTGTGTGTGCATGGGGTCTGGAGGGGGGGGGGCAGTCAGGGAGGGGGGGGGGGGTGTCATGTGAAAGGCTCACCGGTTAAAAAGCGCCGCTTCAAGCACTCAACGCGTCTCTGAACTTGATCAGATTGTATGTGTCCTGCAGAGAGTCAGCAGTATGCCTCTAAAACACGCTCAATGCCCCCCCCCCCTTTTTTTTTGTGTGGCTAAGACCCCCCAAAAAATATCGTAGGACATTACAATTACTGCCATCTTTCTGTCTGTCTTTTATTCCCCCATACACACACACACGCTCTCCCTTCAGCAAACTCCCCCCAAAACCCCCACCTCGCGATCCCTCCGTCTTACACCCTATTGAGATTTGCTGGAGAGAAACCCAACCCCCCCCCCCTTCCCACCTACCAACCCCCCACCCCCAAAAACCTCTTTTAAGATCCTTCAAGAAAGCCACAATCAGGATTTATGCCAGAAAAAATCCAGTTTTGACATTAGATAGATAGATAGATAGATAGATAGATAGATAGATAGATAGATAGATAGATAGATAGATAGATAGATAGATAGATAGATAGATAGATAGATAAAAGTGGCTACGATGTGAGAAAATTGTATTATTTCAGATTGTCATTGAATGCAACACCTGATTGCTTTGTATCGAAACAAGATCGCTAGTTGTTCATCCTTCATCATTTCCATTCAGGCGTTTTGCCTCGCGTGCTCTATTACGTAACAGCGTCCCCCAAGTCTCAGTAGTTCGGCACCCGGTGGCGGGTCCGAGTTGGGTCCGGGCTGCGCGTTGCCCCCCACTGATGCTGCGAGCTCCAAAAGCTCGCATTTACCTGCAAAATAAGGCCGGCGAGAGCCAATCAAAAGGAGGCGTTTGAGACGAGCTGCCATCTTCAATAGGCAAGGCTGCCAATCACCGCAAATCCGGCCAATTAGCGGCCTGGCTGCGCGTCACGTGATAGGCGGGGAGTCGGCCCGCGATTGGCTGTCGTAGCTCTGCCTCCCGAGTTCATTTATGTTCTGGGAGTGAGTGATTGACTTTATCAGTCCAAGGACATCATCCGCCTGGAAAGGGGGGGAAGTTTGATCCTGGTTCTCACGGAGCGCGCTCGACGGGAGTTTTGCACATTCCTCCCAACTCTTGAAAAGGATTCTTCCCCGTTTTCGGGGTGCTCATTTTTGGGGGTTCGTTTTTTTTCCCCCCTTTCTTTTTGGCGGTGCGGCAAATCTCGGCGCGGCGCTTGCAGCTTGCGCGCTCCGCTAAACTGGATTTTAAATTTCTTTTCTCCTAAGTTTTTTTTTTTTTTTTTTCTGCCCCCTCCCACGCTCATGACTATGCTGCTAGATAGCGGTCCGCAGTTCGCGTCGCTAGGAGTGGGCGGCTTCGGGGCACCCAGGCACCACGACATCGGCAACAGGGACGCGAGCTTGGGACTCAACCCGTTCAGCGAGCCGTCCCACTCGGCCGCGTTCAAAATCAGCCCCGTGGGCCACGACATCGCCTCCGGACAGACGTCAGCCTTCACCCCGCAAGCCGGCGGCTATGCGGCGGCGCTGGGACACGCGCACGGCGGCCAGGTGGGCTCGTACGGCGGGGGGGCCTTCAACTCCACGCGGGACTTTCTCTTCCGGAACCGCGGCATGGGCGAGTCGGCGGCGCCGGGCGCGCAGCACGGGCTGTTCGCCGCCGCCGCAGCCTCGGCCGGCAGCCTGCACGGGCCGCCGGGCATCGCGGACAACCCGGGACATCTGCTCTTCCCCGGACTTCACGAGCAGGGGGTGAGCCACCCGTCACCGAGCGGACACGTCGTCAACGGCCAGATGCATCTGGGCTTGCGCGGGGACATCTTCGGCCGAGCGGACCCGTACCGGCCGGTGGCCAGTCCACGCGCGGACCCTTACGGCGCGGCGCAGCTGCACAACTACAACCACCCCATCAACATGAACATGGGCATGAACGTGCCCAGCCACCACGGACCGGGGGCCTTCTTCCGCTACATGCGGCAGCCCATCAAGCAAGAACTGTCGTGCAAGTGGATAGACGAGCACCAGATGAACAGACCCAAAAAGACGTGCGACAGGACGTTCAGCACCATGCACGAGATGGTCACGCACGTTTCCATGGAGCACGTCGGCGGGCCCGAGCAGAGCAACCACATCTGCTTCTGGGAGGACTGCCCCCGGGAGGGAAAGTCCTTTAAGGCCAAGTACAAACTCGTCAACCACATCCGGGTGCACACGGGCGAGAAGCCCTTCCCGTGCCCCTTCCCGGGCTGCGGCAAAATATTCGCCCGCTCGGAGAACTTGAAAATCCACAAAAGGACGCACACGGGTAAGCGCGAAAAGAACCGGACGCCGATGGTGCGTTTCTGCTAACTTGTGCGTCGAGTCAAGTGTGGGTTCGGTCCACTGGTGTGCGTGCACAGTTGGAGTGGCGGAGTTGTAAACTGTTGCTTCAGTGTTTACGAACGTGAGAGTAGACGCGATGAATAAATAAAAGCTGACAGAAGCGGCGTTCAGCCCAAATGTAGGTTACGACGTTATATAATAACGCTGCGTGCGCGTGTGTGCGAGTGTGAATGTGTTTACGGCCGTCTGTGACATGAGCTTGTACCCCCCCCCCCACTCCCTTCCCCCCCCTCCCCTGCCCGTCAGGTGAGAAGCCGTTCAAGTGCGAATTCGATGGCTGCGACCGCCGCTTCGCCAACAGCAGCGACCGGAAGAAGCACATGCACGTGCACACATCCGACAAGCCCTACATCTGCAAAGTGTGCGACAAGTCCTACACACACCCAAGCTCTCTCAGGAAACACATGAAGGTATCATTCCCAAACAAATTAGCGCGCGCAGACCTGATAACGCTTCTTAAATCCCCCTCCCCCCTTTTTTTTGTTTACAACTTGATTCGATGGGGTGCATTCAAAAGCTTGATTTTTATTTTATTTTATTTCTTGTCTCCAAGGTCCACGAGTCTCAAGGGTCCGAGTCGTCCCCGGCAGCAAGTTCCGGATACGAGTCGTCCACACCACCGGTTCTGGGCTCGGCCTCCAGCGAAGACCCGACAAAAACGCCCCCGTCAGCCGTGCAAAACACATCCGGACACAACGACGGGCTGGCGCCCAACTTTAACGAATGGTACGTTTGAGGGCGACAACAAGCAAGCGGCCCAACTTGTATGGATTTAAAAACCACGAAAAGACTTTTCCTGACTCCACACACACACACACACACACACACACACACACGAAGATTCACACAAACACACACACACACACACACAACAGGACAAGAAGAAGCAAGCAAGCGGGCCACGTCCGAGCTCAGGATTACTCAAGTTGGACTTTTTTTTATTCCGCAGTTTGAAGGGATTCAAATGAAAATAAATGGAAACAGAGAAAATACTCTCTCAGATTACGTCATTCTGTTGTTTTGTTTTCCCTTTTTTGTTGAAAAAAAAAACATTTCAGGAGAAAAAAATGATTTATTTTTCATTTTATGTATTTTCTCAAAATTTTATTTAAAAATAAAAATAAAAAGGGAGGATTATTTCACTCTGTTTTATATTATAAATAAATAAAAAAAAAGGGTGTCAGGCAGCAAGTGTTGTGTCGCCCCTTCAATTGATTGTTGGAACTTTCAGTCTTAAGAAAACGTGCCAAAGTCTTTTTTTGTCATGAACTTGAACACAGTTTAAAAGATTACAAAAGAAAAAAAATCCTAAATAAATATTATACTCGTGAATGTATTTCCTTGTTTGATGGGGTCGAATCTGTCGTCATCGTCCGTTTTTTCGGGTGCAGAAAAAAAAGTGTGGTATTAGGTTATACGATTGTTGCCGTTGAATATAATAACGTTGCCTTTTGTTAATATGCCGTTGTAAATACATATCCATGATGCCATATTTATCAATTTATAATTTAATTATGGGTGGGGGGAAAATGATATTTATGGAAATGTTTTTTTTCTTCTTCTAACAACTGTACTGGGCTCAGCTTCACAACAACAACAACGAAAAGCTCCAAACATGGCGATTGTATCCTTTTGTCTTTTCCTTTCTTTTATTTTAATTTTTAAACCAGTAGGCCTACACGTGTCTTATTTGCATCGAATAATAAATAGTCTATATGGATATTATGGATTTGTCTATATATGATGCAAGATATTCCCCATATTTTCTTTATGAGACCATTGACATGTACATGTGTGACCTTGGCGGAGGGAGTTCAGCTGAGAAGCTATAAAACGCTTGTGTGGATATCTTTATGTGGGGCGGGGGGGATTTTAAACTTTGCTTTTGTATATTTTACTTTTTTTAGAATCAGACATAGATGTCAAAATCTGTAGCATTGAAAAAAAAATTGCACTCTTTGTATTACAGACGAGTGTGTGCCGATTTCCAAATCAAGGTGACAGAATTTCGAAATTGGGAGTCCAGACCCAAATATAATTTTTTTTTATTATTTTTTTTAAAGAATAGTTCCAGCAGTGTCTTTGTGCAAGTATGTTTTTAAATGTGTGCATCGGCAACAATGGAACTGTCACGAGAAGAAAAAAATAAAACAAAAAAAAGTTGTTGTTTTTTTTTTTTGTCTGTCAGCTTGCATTGTTTTCAACGTAAAAATGATTCTGTGGAAACTAAGCGTGTTCTCTGTTGTGGTGTTTGCATATAGAGCAGTTTGATTATGCCTGTTTTTTTTTTTGTTTGTTTTTTTATGTGTGAGTAACATGTCAAGATGGCATTTTTTTTGTGTTGGAAAAAAAATCTAGTGAAAGGAATTTTAGCTCTATGTGGGACTTTTTGTTTTGAGGTGTTTGAAAAAGAGTTACAGCATTGCATTGTAACCTCTTCTTAAGATTTCAATATTATGCAGACACAAAGTTTATTGTGAGATCAATTTCAGACCACCAGCACTAATTTTGAAAATAAAATGTACAAAAAACGGTACCTCGTGACAGTGATATATGAAATACGTTTATTTAATTAAATAATTTAAGGAGTATATGTTTTATATGCTATTTTCTATACCTTAATTTAAAAAAAAAAACACAAATACTTTTTTCTTACGCCCGCCCCTCGTCCACGTGGCTAAAATGTACAAATATCGTCTGTATAAAACAAAACAAAACACACTGCGAGAATGATGATGTTGTAACACGTTCTGCGTCATATTTCGACGAGCAGGAAAAGAAAAAATGTTTTAGTCATGAAATGTGTCACTGTGCCACACTGAGGCAAAGCAAATGTTACACGAGCAGGCCCACGTTTTTGCCTTAGCCTGCATCAGCTAATACACGCCGCCAATAGCAACATTTGGTTTTTCAAGGCTACTGTGTCATTGCTTTCTTTCAAGACAAACAAATGTGATTTGCTTTTCTTTTTCTTCTTCTGATTTTTTTTTTGGGACTGGAATTAAAATCAAAACCTTGTGCAAACGAGCCTTCCCGGTGATTATTTTACTGTTCTTATTCTTAGCAGCATGTTTGTGTGCTTGCTGGAGTCAGACTGCGAGGAGTCACTTGAACTTGACACCAAGAGAGGCGCCATTTTAGTGTCTTGGCTTGTGTGCGTGCACTCGTCGTGACGTCACAGACCTTTCATTTCACCTCAAAGTGGCGCACGCGCGGGGAAAGTTGATTTGTGTTTATTTTACTATTAAAGGTGGGGGGGTGCAGGATCTCGTATACTTCCAGCCCGTGACCGTCAAATGAAGTGTGTGTTGGCAAAAGTCTCCCAGCACACACACCCAAAGTGGCTTTCCTCATTTACCCGCTGCAAATTGAAGAAATTAACGAGTGTTTTTTTACGCTCTTAAAAAAAAAAAAAATTCGCGCATCAACATCAGCATCCTCCGCAGCCATATTTAAACACAGATTCACTTTTTTTTCCTCCCCACTTTTGCGCAAGCGCGATCATTCCTTTGATTTATTTTCTTTCAGCCCCCTTACCCCCCCCCCTCCCTTCTTCCTCCCTCCCGACTCGGCTCGTCTAGTCGCACATTTCAAGTTCCTCCTCTCAGACGCGGTGACGTCAAATAAGAGAGACACGGCTTGCTAGAGAGAGGGAGAATAGGTGGCTGCGTTTTTTTACGCACGCGTTTGTCGACGTTTTATTTGATAGTTATTTATTTTTTTCGAACACGCCCGCGGCGGGATTCGGTGGCTGCACTCTGACCTGCATTATCACGGAGACAAATCCGGGTGTAAAGATGCCATTAGCGCGAGTTAATTTGAGAGGGATCGTGAGGAGGAAAACGGAAACACTTGAGCGCGCGTCCGCCGACACGCGCGCGCGTACAGTAGAGAATCGTCGCCGCGCGAGAAAGTGGAGCAGGCGACGCGATCCAAGAAAGGCGATCGAGAGTGAAGTGAGAGCGGGAAAACACACGCGCGCGCGCACACACACACACACACACACACATGAAAGGCTCGAGCTTGATTCTCAATAATGGATTAGAAAGCAGCGCTTATAAGACTAACCGAATGCTGCGTCTGTCTCGGATTTACAGTCTTCCCTTGCAAGTTTTTTTTTCTTCTTCTTCGTGGGTTGCAATATGGGTAGTACCCGGATGATGCAGCTGTCTGTTGGCACCTCAAGGGAGAAAAGGGAGTGAGTGACGCGTCTGACTGACGGTTTTACCGGCTGAAGTTTGATATTGGATTGATTGGTCACCCCCCCCCCCCCCCCGCCCTTACAACACACTACTACGCCTCTCCGCCCTCTCTCCTCTAGACTGCCCCCCCCACCCTCCTCCCCCCAGTGAAGAGTATTTGCTGGCTAAGCGGAAGAGGAGCGCGCTATAAGAGGATCACCTGACACAAGCAGGTCCCCAACGCCCTTTGTCACGCAAGCCACACACACGCACGCTCCTGGATGGAGACGGCCAATCAGAGAACGCAAACACAACATGCTTACACACTCCACATGCGCGACCTTTTGTTTTTGTCTGTCTTAAGTGAACGCAAGGGAGATGTTGTTGCGATTCTTCCCGCAAGCTGGCAAGATGCAAGATGACGCTCAAAAAGCAGCTGATCTCTGACCGCGTGACGTGTCGGCAAACATATTAGAGAATTTCATATCAACACCAGGAACCACAAGGACCTTCATATTTGTATGAAGTGGCATACAAATTGGATATAATAACGTTTTTTTATTACTATTAAGAATGCCTTACTGACACATTTAAGTGTGTTTTAAATTTAAAAATTAAAGCACACATTCACAAATATATAACCCAATGGAGACAAATTGGGGCTTAATAAACAGCAAGCGATTTTTTTTGCTATGTTTCTTAAGGCTAATTAATTAATAACCATTCATTTACTTGGCTAAAATTATGCAGCTTCAGAAGTGGGTGGAAAAATTTGCATTGTGGAAACAATTCCTGACATGACATTTTTTTTTTCTGTTCAGCAATGCTAAGAAATGTAAATACACAGACATATTTTCAATTACAGTAGGCCTATATGTTAATTACTCTCACATTTTATTTGATCCATCATCTGAGCCTGACGTTGAGGGGGGAAAAAAAAGAAGAAGAAGTGACTAATTAATCTGTAATTTTCGGTCTTCTTCAGACTCGAACCTTCAACTATGAGCAAACACGTCACGCTTTGAAGTTTAGACTGCGCCATATTGCGCAACAAGTATATACTTAGCATCTGTTGACATTAACTGGATGACATTAAACGCATCACGACATTGCCGACTGCAAATCACAAGAGATGGAAAACATGACTTCATAAAACAGCAGCGTCACAAAACACACACTATATGTAAATTGCAATTGCTTGACAGCGCGGAAGTTGATGACGCGCCCCACCCAATTGATTTCACCTCCAGCGGGCTGTTGAATATAAAACACCTTCGGTCCACGTGGTGCGTCTTTCGGTGAACGGCGTTCTTTATACGTCGCCCTTTTTGTCATGCAAAGCCATTAGCATGTTAACACAATGGCTTTGTCGTGCCAATTCAATTATTCCTCTATTGGTCCCCGTTAGGAGGCATTTCCATTGAGACCCCCCCCCCCCCCTCCCCTATAAGCGCATAGCCTGCAGGTATGACAAGCAATTGAGTGAAAGTATAGCACAGGTGGAACTAAAGTAACAAAATACATTATTACTACTTAAGTAGATTTTCAGGTATCTCTGCATGACTTGATACTTTTACTCCCCTATGACTATCCAATAATCAAAATTAAAGCGCATCTATTCTTTAGAAATGACGTCACCAGTTGATCGATGAACTCCCACAGTGGCATAAACGTTAATTCCCTAACATCTGGCGGGGGAGGGAGGGAGGGCTTGAACAAACTTGATGAATTTCTAAACCCACGCACCCACGCTAATGAGCCCCCAGAGTGGATGTGTGTGTGTGTGTGTGTGTGTGTGGGGGGGGGGGGGGGGTCGCGCTACATGCACATTCAGCCTAGCAGATGCTCTCCGATTGTAGTTCGTCTTGTGCAGACATTTTCTCAGAGAGAGAAAGAGAGAGAGATGTTAAATTGTTAAATGAGCAATTTACTGCCTTTGGGTGTTTTTCATGGAAAAGGAAAAAAAGCAAAGGAGTCTTCTATGACACGTTACGGCACATACGGGGCAGGAATATTTGCATTTACGGTACTGTATGGCCGCTTGCTGCTTGCATGGTAGGCAGCAGCCTCCAAACTTCAGCAGGAATGGGCCCGATTCAGCAAAAAGAAAAAGCCATTCACCTGAGAGAAAAGCCCCCCCCCCCCCCCCAAAGCTTGCCTCGGGGCTCACATATTCATCAACCTCTCATAATGAAAGAGGACAATGGTCATTACATGTGAGATTCATTAGTTCATGATAGATAGATAGAGCAGTAGAAGAAGAACTATTCTTTTGTTTGTGTCAACATTAATGAACTCTACTGCCTCCTGGTGGCCAAGGCTAGCACACCAGAAGCACAATGAATTGAATTGCAGCATTAAAATCACGATGCAGAAAGTGTTCAATTCTTTACATCATATTTAATTATTGTCACTGTTTGTTTTTATAAAGAATATTAGAAAAGTGCAATTTGTTGTTGCTTTTTCTTTGCAGGGGCTGTAGGGGCATTTCCATTCACCTCACTGGGGGAAAATGATTTGAGATATGCATGTTTTGAGTTGCAAGCGCAGTCACAGAACAAATATAACTTGTATCTCAAGGCACCACCGTATAACGTGTGAGTATTGAAGAAATGTTTGATCATTCAGCAGTAGCTTGACTCGCCCGTTGGGATGGGAATCGAAAACGAGTTATTTTGGGGGAATTGGTTTCCAGTAAACCGATTCCCTGCGGAATCGTTGGTTTGCTTACCTCACAATTCCTCTTACGTGACATAATAAATCTCACAGAGTAATCGCAGGATTTTTCCACCTTGCAACAATGAGGCACTCTAAAGTAGCCACGCCAGCGCAAAACCACCATATACACACACACACTTGACACCTCTTCCAACTTCTCTGTCACATGCACACACTCGGGGCTGACAACAAGGCACTCTGAAGCAGACTATCAGCAAGAAGTAAAAAAAATAAATAAAAAAATAAAGTAATGCCGGATCACTATAGCAGAAATCTGATTGTGTGCGTGTGTGTGTCAACATGCGTGACAACCGTCACTTGGGGCAAGAGGATAAAAGATCGGAGCACGAGGTATAATCAAAAGCCATGCGACAATCAGCAAATGTTTTTTTTTTTCTCTCTCCATATGTTGTGCGACAAGCTGCATGATCAGAAATGATTTTTACTGTAATGATTTGCCGGGAAAGGAAAAAACGGCAGCCGCAGCTGCAGGTTGGTTGCCGGGTGACGAAAGCTTCAAATAAAACAGCTGCAACAATACAAGTTTACTCGCGAGAATGCAGTATGTTTTCAAACGTGGATTAATTGTTTAGGAAAAGCCCAAGTGGATCATATTTCCATAATTCTGAGGTACAATTACAATTTCAATTATTACACTCCACAATTACAAAATCGGCATAGTTGTAAACAAAAATAAAATATCATTAATACTAATTTTGAGATGTTTAAATTGATGTATTTGCACCTTTTTATTTTGAAATGACTCATTTAATAAATCCTGTTTAGTCCAAAAGGAACTTGAATAAAGTTTTCCAAAGAATTATATTTGTCTTAATATATATTTTTTTTTTTACATTTTCTTGTTTTGTACCAAAAAACAAATGATTGTCCTAATCGTGATTTCAATTGCTGTCTTATTAAATGAATCGTGTCCATCCATCCAATAGAGAAGATGGAGGAGGTGTTGTTGCTGCTGTTGGAGGAATGAGACAGGTAGGAGGGCCAATTGAGAAGGAGGGAGGGGGGGGGCGGTGGATGGAAAAGCCAGGTGCAGCGCGACCTCATGCCAGGATAATGTATGGGGGGCCATGGGTGTCCGTCCACCAACCCAATCGCAAGCCTCTCACGCTGACAGCTTTTCAATGCCACTATGGGACAATCGCCTGCACAATAATTGCCTTTTCCTTTTTGGCTTTGCCGACGTCTCGGGGATGAGAACAACACAACGGACATCGCCGATCACGATTGCCATTCAGCGGACTCATATAGGCTTGATTATCGTTTTGTAACCCCCCCCCCCCCCCCCAAAAAAAAAAAAAAAAAGACGGCGAAAAATGGGCCAGTGCTAAAGTGTGTGGTGGTGTGATTGGCAGGGCCGTCCCTAATAAATGGCACATTTTCCAGCAGGCGTACAAACAACATCGGAGGTGGTAACGAAGCCGCTTTGCTCCAACGTGTTGTAGTCAAATATTTTCATCTGCATCTGCACAGACACTCGATCCCGTCCCCTGCTATGATGACCCGTGACACCTCTCTCCTCTTGATGGGCCACGAGAGCCTCACGGAGGGGGGGGGGGCACAGAAACCCAAAACCTCCCTTTGATCAAAAGCCTCACTTGTTGCTCCGATAAACAATAATAGTCACTTCTTTTTACAAGGAAAAAGCCCCTCAAGCCTCGTCAAATGATTTTTTTCATTTTTTTTTTTTAAAAATCGACACACTGAGAGCATCGAGTTGCATTAAAAAAATGTGTGCAGATTTAATTAGCTCTGAAGTGGCCGTCCCAGATAGATAGAGGGGGGGGGGGGGGGGGGGACATCAAAACTTAGGTCATATTTCCCACTGAAATTCCTCAGAACTATTTGGGCAATAAAGTGAAAGGAAAAATAGCGGAAGCATAATTGCAAGTGAAAGTTACTAAGATGCAAGCAAAGGCGTAAAACAGTCAATAGCATCCATCAAGAGGGCAGAAAAATGCCACAACACAACTACATGATGTCAAAGGTCAAGATTTAAAAAAAAAAAAAAAGCAAACAGGAAAAAAAAAAAGTTTGATTCTCTTGTGTTACAATTTGAGTGTTAATCGATAACAAAACAAGTGTATGCTCCTTACATTTATTCACATTTATAAGTTTTAATCAGTCAGGCTGCAACAAGAAATTATTTGAATAATCAGTTATTTTTTTAAATTATTATTAATCAATGATTCAACAATTTTTATATATATATATATATATATATATATATATATATATATATAAATATTTTTGTTAAATTTCCATAACTGTATTTCAAATTGACAATGAAGAAAAAAGTGCACAAACATAAATTCATTATGATTCTCTTACTTGCAGATTTGGTCCAGAACGTGTCAGAAACTCCGCAAAACTCCAAAGTAAAAGCAGATGTTGCTCAATGTCTCATTTTGGTTTAAGACGAAGATAATCAAGTTGCCTCACGGAGGATCCGGAAATATTGGAGACTATTTACTGATGAGCGTTTGAAAAGCCACCGATTTGGACTACTTAACATCTGCAAACAATTAAACGATGAGCAAATAAACTCGTCGATTCATTTGATAGTCGATTAATCAATTATTCGTTGCGCCTCGAGGAACAATAATAAAATCAATTTTCAAATGGAGTTACCAAGTGTTAATGTCATGAAATAGAATTTCAACCGTCAACCTAAAGATGAATGCAGGTGGAAACTCCTGCAGTGTATCTTATATACGTTTAAAAAAAAAAAAAAAAAAAACATCTAGTAATATTGCACCAGTTTTATGGCCCTAACATATCAAGATAAATATACTGAAAATAAATCTGGAACAATAATCATTTTCAATCTGCGATATTTCTTGTCAAGAAATAATCCTATACCCGAAATGTACTCGCTATAAAAAAAAAGCAGATCATCGATAAAACCTTACGTCAGAGCAATAAGTGGAAAAGGCTAATAACAGTTTAATAGAGTGAAAGGCTAGCAGGCGTCGCAGGCACTTTGTTTTCATTCTTGCAAGGCTTCAATTATGCATGGAAGCTGCCTTGTCTGTCAGCTGCACGAAACATGGCGGCGCTTCATGCATTAGCCATGAAGCGCCGTGATGTCACATGCCACATACGATGTGACACCGGCAATTGGCCGCAACCTGCAATAACGTCAACGCTAACACCTCCGACAGACAAAACGGCCTTTCCAGTGTGATAAAACACGACATTTTACAATACATCAAGCTATTATTGCCAGCCGTAAAATAACACCGGATCAAGTTTATGAGGTGGACGCGGCGCTCGCTTTAATTTGCGCACTTCTAAAGTGGACCTGACGTGCGCAACTTGGCGCGGTTCCCCTTTGACGGTTTGCTTTGGAAAACGGCCGCTCGGGCAATTGCGGCCTCGGAACTAGCTTGCCTTGGGAGCGATTTCTCTGCTTTACCTCAACAAGGTGAAATCTGGGGCACGCACGCTCCCTTGTGCTTGTCTGAATCAGTGGAGTGTAAAATTGCAACACCAGACAGCCGGCATAATAGCTCCGAAGGGGGCTGATGTCCCTGCCACGTTCACAGCACATTTTTATAATGACGGCATTAAAAAGGGGGGAAATTATAAATTTCTCTTATTGTCTGCTTTGTCGATGCGGTGCCGTCCAATTCGGCGTTTTCGAGGCAGAATTTGAAGAAAAGAAAAGAAAAGAGGCCCCTCGGCTTCCACGCGGGTGCGCGGACTCGCCACTTGAACAAAACCCACCGCAAAAAGATGAGAACTCAAACACGCACGCACACGTAAATGACATTGGAGATTACAGAGGTCTGGTAGTGCACCCAAATTTGAGTGATAATACGTCTGCTTTTAGATCAAACCACCCCCCCCCCCCCAAATCCCAAAAACTCACCAGTTAACACTCCCACTGGCACCAAAATCTAATCTTTACTCTGACTGGGTCAAAGTTTGGCCGGTTTTGGCCGTCTGAGTGAGCCAACGGTCCAAGTCCGGCATCACCGACCTCATCTGAAGATTTATTTCAATCGCGGCACAAGCAGAGCGAGTTGGCAAAGTCCCGCAAACAAAACCGTTGAGAAAAGATCTTTTATTTGGAGAGTTCGATTCGACCAAATATTTTAAATATATATTTTTTTAAAAAGCACCCCATTTTTTTTTTAAACCCATGTTATCACAGAGGAGTAAAGTCAGCAATAATCCCAGCTTGTTCCCAGTCATCGAACCTGCTGAAATCTGCCTAAACAAGTATGTTTTCATGGCCTGGCAAGCCTATCAACTAAAGCTCAACATCTTCAATTAGTCGGAGCATTTTGTGTTTTTAGATTGTTTTGATGTGTTCTCGCAGCAGACGGACTATTGGCTAAGCATTGGAAAGAGCAGACAGACAGACAGTCCAAGCCGGTTTAGCCTTGTTTAAAATTATTAATCCACTTCTAATTCCAGCTGCCCCCCCTGACTGGCCCCTATCAAAAAAATCAGCGCCTCCATTGTGAAGCCTGGCAGACGGGGGACTGGGCGTATTTTTTTCTGCTCCAATCAGTTTCTAGAGGTTGGGCGATTAAAAAAAAGAATCCCAAACGCCCCCCCCCCCCCCTCACTCGCACAGCAGGGGGATAACGGAATCATTAATTCCCCATTAATTTCGGGAAGAAAAAAAAAACCCTAAATGTCGACATGATGTAGTGCTTTAGACTTAACAGAAAGAGAGGAGCGACAAGTGCTTTTTTTGATGAGTGTTAAGCGCAACCAAAAGAGCACAAAAACGTTAAAGAATGTTTCAGACTTGACATTGGACCAAATAAATTAAAGATAGGGGAGGGTGTGGTTTGGGAGGGGGGGGGGGGGTTGTCGTGGGGGCAATGGTGAACAGAGAGGCCTCATATGGGGACGGCATCTGCACTGCTGTATTTGTCCATACACGTGAAATTTCATCCGCATTTCATCCACATTTGGATCAGTCGAAAAAATGCCACCAAAAATCACAAATTTGATCTTAAGATGCACGAAAAACTTGCACGGCAATGTCGTCCCCTGAATGGCACGACAACCCCAAACAGTGATTGTCAACAAACGACAAGAAACATCATGAAGACGACAGAAGCGCTTCAATTGTTTGGATGAGAAGGTTAGAGAACGTTTAGGAAACGTTGCGACTTTCAGCAACGTTTAGAGAATCCTTAAAACCATTTCAAGAAGGTTAGAGAACGTTTAGGAAACGTTGCGACTTTCAGCAACGTTTAGAGAATCCTTAAAACCATTTCAAGAAGGTTAGAGAACGTTTAGGAAACGTTGCGACTTTCAGCAACGTTTAGAGAATCCTTAAAACCATTTCAAGAAGGTTAGAGAACGTTTAGGAAACGTTGCGACTTTCAGCAACGTTTAGAGAATCCTTAAAACCATTTCAAGAATGTTAGAGAACGTTTAGGAAACGTTGCGACTTTCAGCAACGTTTAGAGAATCCTTAAAACCATTTCAAGAATGTTAGAGAACGTTTAGGAAACGTTGCGACTTTGAGCAACGTTTAGAGAATCCTTAAAACCATTTCAAGAATGTTAGAGAACGTTTAGGAAATGCTGCCACCTTGATGGAGTCCTGACGTGAAATCATCATTTGTTAGCGTCGCTAAAGTTGGTCACAAATTTTAGGCCCAAAAGTGGAATACGGGCTAAAAACGATGCTAGACAAATTAGCATCCATTTTTTTCCGGTTGTATTTGATTGACGGGTAGCAGCAGATGAGAGTGATTGATCGTGATTTCGAAGACTCATTTTGTATACTTGATTTCTTTAACGCTTCAAATTTGTCCGGGTTGTCACTCGACTCCATTGAGTGTCAAAATTTACAAGATTTTTAATTTCGCTTCACAGGAACTTTCAGCAACAAAACTATTGTTGGCGAAGTTACATTAGCGTTGAAGCAACCTGAATTTAAAGCTAAATGTGGGTACAGTTTTCTACAAGTGGAGTCATATCGTCACAGCATGACTTGACATTTGAAAAACAAAAACAAAATCACAATAAGACCCCGACTTCCTGTTTGGGAAAATTAAACTGCTCCGGGTCCACCTTGTGTTCCTTCCTGACCGAGTTCTTCTTCCACGAGGCCTTCAATGTGATTACACAAACGCTCATGTACACAAGCATGTTCGAAGCTGCCAACCTTGCGTGTAGCCAGGCAGAACCACTTAGGGAGGGGTTGGTGGTGGTGGGGGGGGGCAACCCTTCAAAAGGGGACAAAGGGGTGGTTCTGCTCCAGCTCTCCCAATGTAAACACCAAACCAGCAGCAACATGGGATGCGCGAGCACCCAGTGTGGACATAGCTCAGAATTAGGGTAACAGAACCCCCCCCCCCCCAAAGTGTGGACCCCTATCATCATCCTTTTCATGAATACATACATGCACACTCACAATCATCAGGCCATTATAGCTGTCGGCACCGCGAGTGACGGCCTTTCATGGCGTTGTGTCTTAGCGCCAAGTGGTTATCATGTATGAAGCCGAACATTAGCAAATGTCAGAAATGCGCACGCACGCTTGATATTCAGGAAAGGACGTCCAATTAAAAGTGATCAATGGCGGAGAAGTAAAAAGCATTTCAGGCAGAGAGAGAGAAAAAAAAAAAAATTCGATGCTTTTTAATTTTTGTCCAATTGATTTTCTCACTACCATTTCCGCTCTCTCGCCGTCTCTCAGAGCGCTCAGAGATTGACGGGACCACAACAAAGAGAGATTGTTGTGGGGGAGGTGGGGGGGGGTGCTAATTAATTAATTCTTTATTTATTTTAAAAGTCCCCCCCCCCACCCCGGGTGGCGACGTGCCCCGCGAATGTTACAGCAGACGGAAAATTACAGAGCGGGAGACAGTGAGTGACACGTGAACGGAGGCAGGGTGGGATGGGCCGGGGGGGGGTCAAAGTCAGCGGGCACGGGGGTGTTAGGCGTGCCATGCAAACATGCCCGTGCCCCCTTTTAAAGCCATGGCAACATCGCCCACCCCCATCGCATTCCATTTGAACAAAACCGGCGTATTAATAATGCACTCATATGTGTGTGTGATGGGGGATGTGTGTGACTAGTTGTGTGTGTGTGGGGGGGGTGGGGGGGGGGGTTGTACCGGTCCATTCAAAGTTCCAATTTTCACAGAAACAATCCTCAAAATGGCAACAAATGACAGCCAATTTCTCCCAGCGAGGGGGCCGAGCGTCCACCTCACTGGATGTAAACTGCAAAAATATCTTTCCGACACATAACAAGCTTTTGTCAAAAATGATGTATGCCCCCCCCCCCCCCCTCCCGCGCCCACCCATCTACACGCCCCCCACCCTTGCCTCCCCTCTCCCAAAACCAATAAGTAGGGCATGCAGAGAGTAGGCCACTAAAGACCGGGTCATTATTGATTTGACAAGCGAGTGAATAATTCATCTGTGGCGGAAGGCATCAGCTGGGGCCGAGCGGTCAAACCCGACGCCGCCAACGCCGACGCCAGCCCAATTTCGACGTCTGTTATGTCGTCTAGCGCCCCGACAGGCAACGTCACCATGCTCCACCTTCGTCAGCCCGACGTGGTTTTATGGGAAACCCCTCTCGCCGCTTCAGCCCCAAAGCCCCGCCCACCCTCCCAGATTTTGGTATGATTTGCTCAGCCAAGTGCCGCTTAATTTACGATCATTTCCAGCTTCCCTGAAGCACTTGGCCAGCGGGACACAAGGACAGCTTTATGCACGGGTGTAATTCACACGCTCATTGGCGCTGGCCCCAGCAACTGCCTCCCTGCACGGGAATACTGATTTACACGCCGCCAGAAGAAGGAAGATGTCAGAAAACAGACACTTTTCAGAAGACGAGTCGTAATATGCCATTAGCGAGTCGCTTTACTCTGTCGGGTTTGAGGAATGTTGACAAGGAACTGAAAAGTTTCAAAGTAGTCAGCAGAAAAGGCTGCAGTGTGCATGCCAGGCCTGTAGCTGGCGCTATAATAAATAAAATGCTATAACAGCACTGTGTTGTGACCTAGTATACATTACTGACTTTGAAAATAGACTAGTGGTGATGGGTACATTTCGGTATAAATTTGCACTGTACTGACCAATTACGATTAAGCTTGTCGATTAGGCCACGGCTTTAGGTTAAAAAACAACAACAATGCGTCTATGGCAAACATCAACGCATCCTCGCTGCTTTCCTCGCCTTCTCAGGAGCTACAAAAGAAATGCAAGGCGCTAAGCTAACGTGCTCCGAGGCCGGGGGAAAGTGACAGGAAAATACAGAGAAGCCATGCTATATGCTAAGCTAACATGAAACAAGAGTACCAAAAGACGGTGCTTCCACAGATGCGGCTGAAGTGGAACATTCTCGGATAATGTAGAATATTTTTTTTCAACTCTTACTCACAGAAAAAGAAAAAAGCTTTAAATACTTTCTAATCCGTCGTCAGTGTACCCTGGCTGTTTCGTGATGTTTTAAAAAAAATAATTCTTTATGTATAGCATTATGCTAATCTATACAAGGGCGTTATGTTTATGAATTCTGACAAAAGCTCGACACAAGACACCAATTATTGCGAGCCTACAGTTCAAACTGCTTCAAACAGTTTGGAGTTTTTTTTATTTATTATTATACCCGATGGTGTAAGTCATGTTTGACTTGACTGATTATTTACATTATTATGGGGCATCCTCGGTTAATGACGGACATAACTCACATTTGTTAGCTGTAATGACGGACATACAGGGAAAGTCAACCTTTCAATTTTTTTTTACAATAATATGTTCCATGCTGCCCTACCGGTCTAAATATGGCATTCTGGTTAATATTGCGTTAGTAGAATATGAGTTGTGCACCAAAATTTGTATCCATATCAGGGGGCGGCCATTTTGCCAAGATGACATCAATGTTGCTTAGGGCTCAGGCAACGACCAATCACAGCTCACCTGTTTTCTGAAGCCGGGCTGTGATTCGTTGTTACCTGAGACCTGAGCAACATTGACGTCATCTTCAGACGACAGCAAGTGGCAAAATGGCCGCCCCCTGAGATGGATAAAAAAACGGCTGGCTTTTGCTTCATAACTCAAATTCCACAAATGTAATATTAATCAGAATGTCATGTTTAGAATAGCGAGGTCAGATCGAACATGTTAAGTTGTAAGTGCATTGCAAATGATTACAATGAGGAAAATTGATTGTTTCATTAACTCTTTTACTGCCAAAGACGTTAAATGACGTTCTGCAAAAACCTACGGAGGAGCGCCAAAGACGTTAAAAGACGTCCACCCATTTATTTATTTATTTTTGAAACAGGTGCAGGGAAGCCTTGCGGAGCTGTGCTGAAAGTTTCAAGCAGGTCTAGTGAGCCTAATGACTATTTTTGGCCCCTAGAGGGCAGCGATGACTCTCTTTTGACAAGGTCGGGTGGGCGTCAGCAGAAGACGTGAGGCGGGGCTAGAGTGTTGAGGAGACAATGGCTGAAGAAGCCATAATGGCGGTTGCAAGCAGCTCACGCTAGAGCCGTTTTTTTTCAAAGACGAAAAGCATCGACCAACGATAAAGAGCACATTGAAGACGACGATGATCATCATCGATGATGATGATGATGATGATGGTGACTCCGTGGTTGGAAGCATTGACGCGGCAGTAGAATACGTTAGGCGGGGCTAGATGGAGGAGGAAGCGGACAATGTTGCAAGCAGCTCACAGTTGGGAATTTTCGACGCTAAAAGAGCACATTGATGACGACGATGATCATCATCATCGATGATGATGGTGACTCCGAGGTTGACGGCGAAGTTGGAAGCGTTGACGCGGCGGCTATGACGACGTCATAAAGGTTCACGGGCTGGCGATGCTGACACCGGAAAACGCGGAGCACAAGCGAGCACGCTCAGGCGGACGTTCGATCGGACGACGGAGAGTGCCCCGAGTCCAATGCATATTCATCGGAGGAGTGGGTACAGTCTGCTACTTGCTATTCCCCGGAAAAAAAGGCCGTCAAGAAAGTGTAACGTCTGCACGCGAAACGGACAAAGTGAAAGTAAACTGTTGTGCGAGTCCAGCGGCATCTCCTTGCACGCAGCGTTATAAAAAGAAAAACTATTTGAAACATCCACATAATTGTAAGGAGTACCACAGTTGCACACATTTGTAAATAGTTTGCGAAATTGTTTTGTCAAATTGTTACACTGTTAAATGGAAATAAACGTATTTTGCAAACTCAAAACACTTTTTCATTGTTGGTGAAAGCGTTTTACAGAAGTAAAGCACTATTTAGGTGTTTGTGGCATCATTCATGGACAAAAAGAAGTGTACAATTCACTAGAGTGCATGAAATAACATCGTTTCACAAAAAGCATTTCGGTGAAAGTAACCATTTTCTATTGTTGATTACTGAAGAACGGAATAAGGTAGAAACAAACTTTTTTTTCTGATGAAAGATGAGAGTCCAATCTTTTGTGTGTTTCCATAGTCCAAACACAACATTTTCTGTAGACCTTGAAAGATCAGTCAAAATGCTTAAATCGGCTGGCACTGGCGACAACCCGTTTCTGAAAACGCCTGGCAGTCAAAGAGTTAAAAGTGAATTGAACTCCCTTTTAGTGCATTGCCTGAAAAATGCATTCTATAACATTCTTCTCCAAACGAAAAGCTGCGCTCTGCGATGATTTTAAACGAAAGCCACAATACCGCCGGTGTGATGACAACCGGGCAGCCTCAAACCTCCTTCCAACTGCACACAATCAAAGAGAACTCCTGCAATTTGTTTTACAATAAACGGGAAGCCGGCGCTTTTACTCGAATGGATCTCTGGCGGTGGCGTGGAGTTTCGCACGGCCGACTTACTTTCAATCTGCCCTCAGACTGCCTGCTGTGTCGCCAGCAGATGGCTTCTGACTCAGTGTTGCCCGCCCACCGCCACCTACACGCCGCGCCGTCATTTCTATTCGCCGGGATGGAGATGCGCCGCAAGAATTTGTGACGCTGCCCACCACGTTGCGGCGTGTAAACAACGCACTCGCTTACGCGGCCACTTAACCACAACTCACACGGGATTAGTTGCAAAGAAAATTCCGCCTTTACAAAGATTTTTGAGTTTTCAGTGACAATGTCGGAGTTTCTTTTTAAAGTTCTTATAAAATGAAAATAGCAAAATAGTATTACAGTGGACCCCCGCTGTGGCCCGTCAGTGGATGAAGAAAAGTAAAGAAGAAAAGCAAAGAAACAAAAAGTCGTTTACTAAAATGATTCAAAGCACGTACAGTGCAAGAACATAACTTTGGAAAAATGATTATAGAAACGCTCTAAAGTCTGTTTTTTAACCTGGAATTCACAGCATTTACACTTGGGGCTTAACTTCAGTTATGTTGTCAGCTTATTCCATTTGTGTGCAGCATCACAGCAAAAGGCCGATGCACCATGTTTGCTTTGAACCCTGGGCTCCACTAATTGACCCCAGTCTGCAGACTTCAGAACCCTACTGGGTTCATATTCCATGACCATTTTTGTGCCACGCTTGTGAAAACTTTCTAGCTTACTCATGACATTGGTTAGCATTTAGCATGTAGCATTGATTGATGTGACTATCGCGGCTCCTTCAGGTATGGATTTTATGCTGATTCCCAGAAGATGGCGAATAAATGCGTTGACAATGCATTTTTTTTTTAATCAAGTTTAGTAGCAAACGACACCCAAAAATGTTTTCCCTTATAGTTTTAACAAAACACATTTGTCTTATTTTCTGTTTTCATCATTGTGGGGTTAACTAGGATGCAGCTGTGCGGACGTTTCTTTCGTGCTAGCTTCTTTTCATCCCACTCTCTTCAAGACCCTGCTCACACACACACGAGCACACACACACACACACACGAGCACACACACACACAAGCGAACAGGGCCAGAGGCAACTGCAAGTTTCCATTCATGCTTCTCATTATCGGGCCATGTCGGCGCTTTACGAGGCCGTGTAAAGCGCTGAATAACTGCACTTTAAAATGCATCCTGACACTATTGCGTGGCGGCGCTGATGGCGAAGCCATTCACTGCCGCGTCCTCGACGCCGGCATCTTGCTGCTCGTTAATTGCTCTTAACTGCCATATATATAAATATATATATATATATATAAATAAATAACTGTAGCTTTATTTTAAAGGGGAAACGTGAACTTGTAGCACAACAACACACGTGCCCCCACCCCCCCCCCCCCCCGCACCCGCTTCAAACAGTCGGACTCCTCTACATTATGCAGCTATGTTTAAGCACAAACATAAAGGTGTTATGACTTGCAGAGTGTGGGTTATCAACAGATCGTAAAAATAATAATAATAATAATAATAATAATAATAAATAAAACTACGTCAAAGTACAATCACATGTGGGCAAAATTAGCATCGCAGTGATTCATTTATGTCTTCCTTCCCTGTGGCAGGGTTTATTAATTACGGGAGCAAGTGGAGTTGCCATCTTATCTTTATTTCAATTCAATTAAGCATGACCGCAAAAGCGTGTGTGTGTGTGTGCATGTGTGCGTGTGTGTGTGTGTGTGTGCGCGCGGGAGCAATTCCAAGATCTGCAGCTATTTCCGCCGTGTTGAACATTGGAATAAATCTCATATTTATCATGTCCGCACTGTTTACTGTTAAGACCGAATTTAGATAAATAGATATTGATTGGTGATTTACAGCAACAGTGCAATATTTCATTACTTAATTTTTTTTATTTTTATTTTTTATTAAACCCTAACCCTATTGCTCTTTTAAGCACCCCTAACACTACAAGGTACCCGTACCCAGTACCATGTATTAACTCAAATGGAAAAAATACATTTATATAAATCCACACTGCCAAATCATCACTAAACTGTAACAGGCTCCTCCTCAACGCATGCATCTTAACCCTTTCTAAGGCTTGCTGGAAATCACTCTTGTAATCCCATTCTTTTATTTTACGATTATTTTTAATAGTAAAAAAAAACAACAACAAAAGTCAAAATTTCATAAACGTTCCCAGCATTTTCTTATTTTTGTGTGTGTGTGTGTGTCGTCAAGGCAGGAAAAAGTCACGTCGACCCTCCCCCCCTTTTAACGTCCTTAATTACCGTTGGCGAGAGCAGTCAGTGATCCCGCCGACTTTTGGCATTGTTGAAAAAGTCTTGAGAGTTTTTTGGGGGAAATCGGAAAAAAAAACAACTTTTATTTTTTTTGTTTTTTGTTTTTCATGGCATTTATAATGAACATCGGTTATTTACAGATTTTCGCTATTCACAGTCAGGCCCAGCAACCCCCCCCCCCCACCCCCCACCCCCCTCACAAATACCGCTAGCTAAAAATAATACTTCTACTACGTGTGGTTCATTTCCCAACCCTCTTCTCAACTCAAAAAAAAAAAAAAAAAAACTCAATTGTTTGGTAAATAGTACTTCATTTATATAGCGCTTTTCCACCTCATAAGGCCCCTCAAGGTGCTTTACACTCTAAAAACAGTTGGGTCAAAAGTAACCCAATTATGTATCAAAAATCCACTTAATGGGTCAATTTGACCCAACTTCCTGGGTTGTTTTATACAAAAAATGACCAAATTTTTGGAGCCAGCACCGCTAATTATGAGTTGTTTTACACTTAAAAGACCCAAGTAGTTTTTAGAGTGTACATTCGACTACTCACTCACCTACTGATGACGCAGCATCAGGAACAACTGGGGGTTCAGTATCTTGCTCAAGGATACTTTGACGTGGTCACAAAGGCACGGGATCGAACTCACAACCCCTGGGCTGGGAGACAACCACTTATTCTCTTCTGATATTAACTAATGTGCCTATTCAGCATGTTTAAAAATAATCTTAGAGCTTTAATTACAATATGACAGTGTGGAACTGCAATATTTTTTACTTATGGTAACTTATCACACCATCCGAATCTGATACGTGCCTGCGACTTTGACTTTGTAAAGAAATCAAAAGTTTTCTCGCCCTCCGCATGCTGGTGAGCGTTTGCGCGTACGTGGCACGAGGTGCGAGCCGCGGTGCGACAATGCGAGGTGGCAGAGCAGTCAAAACAAGGCCCGTTGAAGCAGGCCGGGCCAAAGTGGCGCTTGAAGAGCTTCTTTTGAGGCGCTCCTTAATGTGGTTAAGTGATCTCCTCCACAATTGGGACACTCCAAGAGGTCATCCCTGACAAGCGGACCAAAGCAAACTCCTTCCTCTCTCTCCTCCCCCCTCGGGCCTGTCACTTCTCATCTCGGCCTCTTGGCACCGACCCGGCTAAGCGATACCCAAAACATAGGAGATGTAACCAATCACCAATCATGTGCAACCTTACCGCTATAAAAAAAAAAAAAGTGCATTGTGATGTCACGCCGCCAACTTTAATGACCCCTCCCAGCTTCTAAGTGGCTCCCGTGTTGTTTCTTGTTTGCGACGGGGACGTGATCCGACACGGTGACCGGGCCAGTTTGCCAGGGTAACGTCAGGCGGGGGTTTGACATGAAAAGCCTGTGACTTTGCGGAGGGAAGCCGTGTGAATAAAGCAGCGGGGGGGCCAAGGTTGAGAACATGCCAGACAGTGCCCATGCAGAACACGACAGCAGCGGCAGAGCCCAGTTGGCCGCGGGACAATTTGGCCGGCAGCGCCAGCAGACTTAGCGCTCACTCACTTTAAAAAAAAAGAAGAAAGAACAGAAGCCTCAAACGGCTTTTCTCTGCACTGTAAAAAACGAAACAAAAAAACCTGAGTAATATTTTCGCTTGAAAAAAGTTTTACATTTTACAAAAAGGACCTGAAGGGTTGAGGAACAAATCCACAACCTTCAGGCTGGGAGAAACCCACTCTACCACCTGAGCCATGCTGCTCCTGCTGGGTGATATATTGACGGTGTCAGGCGGAAATCTTGTTTTGTACCAAGACCCGTTTTGGCCTCACCAGCAATGCAGTGCAACGGCAAATGGCAAAAGTGGCTCAGGTGCTAGAGTAGCTGTCCCAAGCTGAGGGTCACGAGTTCGTTTCTCAACGCTTGAGCACATTTTAAAATAATAATAATAATAAAAAACTGGTCAAATGTACTCAAAATCTCCTTGCCACGCCCCCCCCCTCCCCCCCTAAAAAAAAGTGTTGGCAAATTGATGAGCAGGATAAAAACGCTTGATCCAAATAAATGGTGCCATCAAAAGGAAAGTTTAGTGCGAGCGGGGCTGAAAAGCTTCCATCCAAAGTGGCATTGGGCTCATCTCGAATGAAAAGAGGTGGCGGCGACGCACAAGGGTGGGGGGCGTCTTTTCTTCTTTTCTCTCTTCCAGTCCAACTCTTCCTCCTTTCTCTCTTCTTCTTGTCTGTTGAAACATGTGGTCAGCTGTTATGCTTCCATGTGGTCAGATGATCAAAGGCGGAGGAGGGGGCTGTTTGGGGGGGGGGGGGGGGGCGCGTTAGCAGCAGTAATTGTCCCCCTGCCGATGCCTTGCCCCAGCTCGGGATCAGGATCCCAGCAGGTGGGGCTGGGTTTGGGCAAGGGGAGGGGGGGGGGGGGGCGTCCATGAGAACGGAGGGAGGGGAGGGGAGGGGAGGGGGGACGCAAGAGGCCCAGCCTGGCAGAAATAAAGACTTCCTAAGGCTTGCCCGCTGACAACAGAGCCCCAAAGGGAGAGTGAAAAATGAAGCCTGCACACAACTAAGGGGGTTTCACTCAGGGAAGGGGGCCGCCATTGGGGCGAACATTCGGGAGGGGGCAAGATGGAAAAGCATAAGAGAATAGGATTATAATATTTGCTCAGCGCAAAGAGGAACAATTGTGCGCCCATTTCACAGTATCTTTACAATTGAGCCTGTGTCGAATCACAGAAGGGATTTCTCTTTTTTTTTTTGGGGGGGGGGGGGGGTTACGGGTGGGACATTTTATGAAAAATGGACGCTTTGCTTGTTTCTTCAACTACAAATCTTGACTTTCTCTGATCGAGCAGCAGCTGAAATAAACTTTCTTGTGTATTCCTGAAACACAAACGGCAGGAAAACACAACAGGTTTCCTCACTCGACGTTAGCATACACAAACAAGAAAACACACCAAGGTGTGTGTGTGTAAGGGGGGGTGGTGGTGGGGGGGGGGGGGGGGGGGGGGTTGCGCATACTTTGGCCACTCAGTGTTTTTCCTGAGAAGCAACAGGTTGAACTACTTTGCATGTACGTGAGAGCACGCAAAACACACCTCACCGCTGTCCGTCATCTCAATGTCCAGCACGACTCCTCAGTTGCGAAACAGAGCACCCCCCCCCCCCCCCACCAACACCACCACCACCACGCCCCCGAAATACCCCCACCTTTCCACACACATCCTCGACCAGATGGCTTTTTTTTTTTTTTTTTTTTTTTGTAACTGTCTGCTTCTCTCTTCTTGCACCTCTGGTCTACCAAACTAAATCCCCGCGATAGCCGGGTGCAGCGGAGTGTGTGTGTTTTTTTTCGTAGTTGTTTTTTTTTTTTTTAAAGGGGGGGAGTAAGCTGGACAAATGGCTGGAGGTAGCAGAGCAAATAAGATGGATTAAGACGAGGCTTTTCACAGATACTTCAAAACTATTTTGGCAGTAAGCCATGCAGCCCCCTTGCCCAGAAGATGCCGGCCTTTATAAACATCACACACCAGATAAATATTCTGCTAGGTTGTGCTTCATATTAGAGGTAATCTTATCTTATTATTTATCTTATTAAGTAAAAGTCTGTCTACCGAAACATTTTAAAAAATATTACATTTAGCAGGAGTCCCCCCCCCCCAAAAAAAAAAAAAGATATGAAAAAGAAAATTCACAAATGTCACCTCTTGGCTCCATCCAGCCAAAGGTTAAATTCTTGACTCCCCGCTGTCTGCCGTCATTAAGTTGCCTAGCAACCCGCTGCAAGCTATAATTAGCTTGGCAAAATCAAGATTTCCATTTTGTTAACACAAAAAACACTTTTCTGAAAAGTGTCACATGTTCTTTGAAAGACTCCAAAAGGCGTGTGATGAAATATGGAGGTTTTTTTTTTTTTTGGCACTTTAACTGTCACCGCTGAGTGAAATGTGCAGCTGTTATAACATATTTAAGTAATAAAAAATCCCGAGATGGCAAGACAGCATATCAACCTGTGAGCATCCTTCAAAAATTATTAGCATGGTCGCTTGCCAACTTATGTTTGAAAGGTTTTTTTTTTTTTTTTTTTCCACTTCTTCGTTTCCGTCATCTTTGCAGGGGCGAGATTTCCTAAAGGAGTAATAAACAATTCTTTTGTGCCAAAAACCACTGCAGCCGTCCGCCCACTCCGTCATAAAGTCACAGGTCAGTAGTTGCGTGGAAACGGAGATAGGAATCGTATGCAATTTGCTCAAATGTTTTTTTTTGGGTTTGTTTGTAACGGTAGCAATTCAAATGGGACCGTTATTAAAAAAATATATATTGATCTTTTTATTCAAGCTATTATTGGGGTAACAACCACAAGGTGACACTTTTGGAGGCAATTCGGAAAGCTTTGACAACCCTTGATTTATTTTAGGAAGATTTGCTGGTTGTCACGGCTTTATTTATTAGTATTACGTACTAAGATACATTTTAAAATTAGAAGGTGAAAATGTCGCTACATTTTGCCGAGGTCATCCGTCCTTAGCGAGATCCTGATTAGACAACATGATTTAGACAGTGAGCTGTGGAGTTGATTTAAAAATTCTGCAATTGGTCCTTTAAATCGCTGAATAGTTTGGGTTCTGAATTCAAAACTCAACAGGGCTCTGAGATCTGCAGAGTTGGGTCAATTAGCGGAACCCAGGTTTTTAAAGCAAACACGGTGAAGCAACATTTAGCGGTTGTGCTGCACCCAAATGGAATGCAGTCAGCTGCCAACAGAAATGAAGAGCAATGATGATGACATGTCAAATTGGTAAAATTACCGAATGAACAATACTGAGCTCTACGGGGGGAAAAAATAAAAAAATAAATGAAGTCAGTCCTGAAAATAAATACTTTTAAAATCCGCGTTGAAAACAGTATTTTATTTTATTTTTTTTACATTTCTTTACGTTCTTTTAGGTGTTTTTAGAATACATTTCACACTACAGTCATTTGGAAATTTCAGAAAGCTACTTTTTTAAATTTAAAAGGTGCCATGCCTTGCCTATTGCACAGGTGTACCTTAGGCTGCCACACAATAAAATCAGCCGATAACTGGTGTGATACATTTTTTTAGGACCATAAGGTGCCACGTAAACAAGGTTGGTATGCAAATAACTGTGAAGGATTTGCATCGTTAAGCATCCTGCCAAAAGAGATACAACACGTTAAGGCTCAAATTGGAGACGGGTTTGCACGGCATTGTGATGTAATCGGCCCCAAAAATGCAGCTTCTGAAGAACGCCACGATGTTATGATGTCACAGCATCAACCAGGCTGACGGCGGCTTACTCCAACCCGCGTTAACCGTTCCAGACCGCAGCCAACTAAATTGCACCACTTGGCAAGCCGCGTCTTGTAATTAATTATGTGGCCCGCGCAAGAGTTGTACTATCGTTCATTCAGGCTTCCGCCTTGATGGGTCTGCAGGCTCACCTCCAAAATGTAGGCCAGTAGAAAGAGAAAAGTCTTTGATTGTAGTAGGATGCAAACATGCATACGTGCGCGCAGGCACGACACTCACGGCAAGCACAATGAAAATAAAAAGACGGGGAGAAAAAAAAAAAGTCAACAGCTCTCCTGAGGCTTTCAAAGGCTTTAGTCTGCGAGAGTGCGTGAAGGATTTTAGGAAATCACACGCGCACTACTTGCATTGTGTATGTGTGTAAAGTGTTTTCGGCAGCTCTTGAACCCTTGGAGGGCTTTAACAAAGATGAGGAAGATTCTTTAAGCTTGCAGCGTGCTTGATGTTTGGGTATTCACGGCGCTTTTCCTCTCGCTGTCACTCAGTGTGGAGGCAGAGGTGTACCATTAAGCTCATAGAACTTTCTGGAAAACCCACAACAATAACAAGCACCGGGACTTAAAGGGGGGGGTCTGCTGCCTGTCGTCGTAACTCTTGAAAACACACTTTCTCTCGCCAGTCCAAGATGGATTTATAAAAAGTGAAGCAATTAGCTCTTTGACTGCCAGACGTTTTCAGAAAAGGGATGCCGTGGGTGCCAGCCGATTTTAAGCATTTTGACTGATCTTTCAAGGTCCATAGAAAATTATGTGTTTGGACTATGGAAACACACATACTACCAAAAAAAGATTGGACTCTCATCTTTCATCAGAAAAAAAAAGTTTGTTTCTACCTTATTCCGTTTTTCAGTAATCCACAATAGAAAATGGTTAGTTTCACCTCTGTTTTGAAACAAACGTCTTTTAACGTCTTTGGCACTCCTCCATAGGATTTTACTAAACGTTATTTAACGTTTTTGGCAGTCAAAGAGTTAGTTTGCGTCCAGATCACATTTTGTCACACTCGAGTCAAGCAATTCAATTTTCAGTATCTGCCGATCCTACTCCGACATTAAAAAAATTGCTCCCAAAAACGTATCAATATGTTCTATTTTAAATATTACCCCAAAAGACGTATTTATACGTTTTTTATGCTATAGCATGCAGAAGGTTTTGGTGCAGCCTGTGAACTGAAGAGAACCGTCGAAGCAATGGTAGTTATTACAAAATTGGCCAGTAGGCGGCAGCAGAGTATAAGAGATCATCCAGGGCCATGTTGCAAAAAAGCTGTTTTCTCCACAGTTTGAAACAGATTTGTGAATAATGATGAAACTTAGCTATATTCTAATGCTAATTGCTGCAAAACTGAAACGGATAGAAATATACTACAGTATAATCTTTCTTTTGGTAGGTTGCACGTTTATATAGCAATAGAACACAATATTCTGTGGGCCTTGCAAAATCAGTTAAAATCCAGTAAAACAGCCGGGAGCGAAGGAGGTTGCTTCAGTGAAAATGGCCGGGAGTGAATGAGATAAGAGCGCATCTAAATTGCCTCTTTTTTTTTTTTTAATTGTTCAAATAAATGTTTTTCAACATAATTTTTATGCCTATAAATAAGGTGCTGTACAACCCGTCTTCAAAATGTAACGCTTGAATAAAAGACAAATATTATGTCGTGTGAACGTCGTCTTTTTAATGGCACCACACAAACATTGCGCAATATAAAACCTTCCTTCGGTTCCATTTGACAATATCTTTGTACCCTCAGGATTATTTTGTCGCTTCATGACCTTTAAAAAGTAAGGAAATAAGAAGATATTTTTCAGCCAATATTGATACAATAATGTTTTGGGTCCAATATTCTGATCAAGATTGGATTAAGAAAACTCAAGTTAGCGGAATCACGTTAAATAATGAATTAATGTTTTTTGGTTACTCGGATATAATGTTGTAGAATACTTGAACAAAGACCACAATGGTGAGCAATTTGGCTGTGAAAATATAATATAAGATACACGTGCTGTTGGAGACTATTTTTTAAACAAAACATGTTCGTTATTGTTTGTAGCGTCTACAAAAAGTGGAACTACAGAACCGATGGTGACAACAGTTGAGAACCACTCTTACAAATCTTTGCATTGGAATGTCCACAAAAACTCAGTTATGAATATTTTTGTTTCTTTTAAATCAAAAACACCCGCCAACAATGGCTAGCATAAACAGGAAGAAGAAGAATTTTATTAGCAAAGTTTCACGATGTTTGCTTTTTCAATTGTTTTTAGCGCCCATCACTCTCCGGAACCACCTCCTCGGTTCGCACACAGGCGGGTATCACACGTGACTAACGGTCCCCCTTTTGGTCCCCATTAATTGCCCAATGATGACCTTCACACGGGGACGGTCGCACGTCTGTTACGAGCGAGGCGGCAAAACAGACAAACTGGCCAAGCGAGTTTGCTTGCTTTTGGGTGTCCTGAGAGAAGCGTGCTAAGAAAACAAAGGCGGGGGGGGGGGGGGGGGGGGGCAAAGGGGAGTGTTGACAGCACTGTCTGTTGACTCTTTGGAGTATTTAATTAGCTGTAATCCAATTGAGGCACACGGCTTCCTGTTAAGAGAGGTGCAAAGGTTCGAAATAAACAGCTTATGCTACTATTAAAGCCTAAAGATATAGTCAACAGCCTGTAAGGAAGATAAGCCGCTGACCTCACTGATACGATGAGCATCACTCTTCTGCTCGGGTGTCGTCGCAAGTCGAACCCATAACCCGACACGGACAATGTCGTTTCAACGAGGTCATTGCTTTGTCATTAATGGACAATGGGGTGCAATTTGCGGAAAACATTTTACAGTGTTTGATACTGCACTCAACTGATTTGAAACAAATTATAAAGCACTTGGGCTACATACTGAAGGTCAATCATAACAAGGCAAAGCAGTGGCCGAAATGGTCACATTATCGCTGTTGTTGTCACGTTGTCTTATTATCTAGCGTCTCCTTCGCCCACTCGAATTTGTAGTCAATTTTCGATGGGTGGCATTTCTAATCTGTCACGAATTAAAGTAACCAAACTTTTAGAAACAATAAATATACAGTGTATATAAAAAGTCTACACACCCCTGTTCAAATGCCAGGTTTTTGTGAGACCAAAATTAATCATTTAACTTTTTCTTTGTGAAAACCTGTAATGGAAATAATGGGGAGAAAAGAACAGTTCCAAATACCAATCAGTGTAGCCACAAAATATTTGCCAGAAAGCAAAAAAATAATACCCCCCCCCCCCCTCCAAATGCTAAAAATAGCTTACTAGAACAACAGAACTTGCTAGTTAAAACAGGGTGTGCACACTTTTGCAAATATTTTTTTGGAGTCGTCCAGGTTACGGTGTAAAAAGTTTGGAAATGATTCATCGTTCTATTTTATTTTCATCGAAAACTTCGAACTCGATAACAAAATATGTATGAACTGCTTCAACTGTCTGAGAAGTGTTGTAAAACTCCACCTTTTCCGCAACTTGGCGGGAGCCGTGCAGCATTTTGTCCCCTCAACGTTGAAAGTCTACATGTTTTTCAAAAAACGAGTGAAAATTGCTTTTTTTTTATTAATTGGTTCATTTATGGCTCTAAGACCTTTGAACGAATAGTTTAAGAAGATGATGTAACCAAAGTCATTAGCTTTTGTGAAGTCTTTTAGTCTGGTCCGGGAGTCAGCATGAGGACAGACATCGTTTATTTTAGCAAAAAAAAAAAAATCATCTCCTCTTTTTAGTTATGCTTGGTCAGGTTTCCATCCAAATGTTTCGAAATTTTTAAGCGAATTTTGTGAAATTGCGCAAAGCGGACATGCGATTTATGCCCGTTTACATTTGTTCTTCTTTTGAGAATATTGAGGGGTCTCGGCCGTTCACACCATAGAGATGTGATCCGCCGGTATTTTAAAAGAAGAAGAAGAACAGGAAGTGACTGCGCTGTGCGATGACGTCGTACACGTTTTTTTTGTAATTCTTGATCAACCGTAGCGTTTCTTCGCTGTTTTCCATTTAAAATAACATTAATATATGCTTCTTTAATTCATTGTGACTACAAAGGTACGTGCGACGCAATATCCGGTCAAAACGTGCGACTTGTATCCGGTTTTGTCAGCGGTTATTCGCAAAAGCGTTTCCAAAAAGTTTCCATAACCAAAATGAGCATTTTCCTTTTTTCGATACGCTTCAAAATCCAACCCCTCCAAGCGTACAAACTTTTTTTGCGAATTTTAGGCCCTTTTTCGAATTTTGGGGCGTTTCCATTCAGTTTGATTTTCGCATTTCTCCAAAAATTTGAATAAAAATGGGTGGAAGGAAACCCCCAGTACTGATTGTCACCGCCGTCCATTTCTGTTTTCTGCGTTATCTCGCATGAATGCAGCCATCCACGAGCCAACGGTGTCAGCTTGCTTTGTTTTCTCGGACGCATCCAGACGAGCAGACGCGGCCATCCTGGAGCGGAGCAATTCAATGCCATTCAATTGGTGATTTAGCAGTCAGTCAGTCTGAGGGGCACAGTTGGGCAACAGTTGGTTGCTGCAGAAGGCGCAGGCTTGATTGAGGAATTATTAAAGCTTCATGGTAAAAAAATAAAAAAAATAATAATAATAATCATTCTAAAACACAGTAGCAACAGACACCTTGGTAACCTAGCAGGGCACCTGCAGTTGTGCTAATCACCCGCATGCCAGACCTCGAACCCGTGTGACGTGCTCGGAAACATCAAACGAATCCAACGAAATCCAATATTAGAGCTGAATGCAAAAATGCGCATTGTTATCTGTGCCGAGGATATTTTGGGCCAAAAGAAAATCCAGCTCCAACTTCTGCTGTCCTGAAGGAGGAGTGGTAAGAAAACAAAGGCAGGGGCAAAGGTCAGCGCGACGCCTCTGTGTGTTGACTGTGGAATATTTAATTAGCCGTAATCCAATTGAGGGCGCACGGCTTCCTGTTAAGGGAGGTGCAAAGAGTTGAAATCAACAGCTTGCAACGACCAACTACAGCCAAAAGATTCAGCCGACAGCCCGGAAAGAAGATCAACAAGTCAACTCGGTGAACGTCGTACGCAGCTGACCAAGGAAAGTAAACAAGAGCCTGAAGATGAAAGTTTGTAACAGCAGGAGTGGAGATTTTTGACCAACCGCATACAAGGACAACAATGTCCAAAGCGATCCCTATTCAGCAAATGCACTGAAATATGAAAGACGGGAATGACACTTTGTAAAGAAATTTGACTCCTAATGTGTGCATTAACTGCTTGGCTTCGAACTTCAAAGGCGTCACCGTTTTCCATTATTAAAAACATGGAACCAGAAAATGGTGGAATGTTTTTTGGGAGAGCTGACACAGATTAACGGCAATTCAATTCATTTCAATGGGGGGAACTGATTTGATATGCAGTGGTTCGGGTTACAAATGTAATTTGTTCCGTGACCGCGTTCTCAAACTGAGGTAATATTTCCCATTGAAATGAATGGAAATGCAAGTAATCCATTACAGTCACAGAAGGACATTAGATTTATCGTACTCAGATGGTTGTGTGTTTAAAAGTGAATACTGCGCAATATAAAAATAGCTGAAAACACGTTCGCTAGCGAATGATTGTGCTACGTCTAAGACTTTTCAGGTCAATGTTTACATTCACTGGGGTTAAGGTTAGCATCGGCGAAGCTTTTTTGTGTCTGTAGTATGCGTCGACCATTTTAGGCAAAAAAAAAAAACGATACCTGAAACACAAATCCAATGATGTCCACGTGGCTCGAAAAAAAGCACAAAGTTCACAAAGCAATCCGTAGCCATGCCCAGAGTGTTCGTAAACCGAAAACAGTGTGCTAACTGAAAGTCATTTTTCTTTTTAACCAATTATTCATAAACTAAGTATCTTGGCTCAATAAAGAGTGACAAACAATAACGTACAAAAGCCAAAAATAAAATCGCAGCTGTGTCACAAACCCTGACATTAACCAAAAATTGCGATGCGCGCGTTCCCAAGGATACCAACATGCCTTTGCCTTCTTTCCCCCTCTTCTCTATCATTAAGCAAAATCAGCATTTCCTGGCAGCGAACGGCGACGGTGACACGTGGCAAAGTCAAACAGCTCATCGGCGCATCGGCGTCGGACGTTGCCAGGCAAAAAGCGCATGCAGGAGCTAATTTGCGTGTGCCAGGCCAGATGCCCGCAGACACGCCACGAGTCACCAAAAGCCTCAGACAAGACTCTCTCCATCATCACCCCCCCCCCCCCACACCACCCCCCCCCCCCCCCCTGCCATCTGTGAGACGCGCACACACATAAAGCAAGACGGTCCGGTCTGCCTCGATAGCAGACTTGCTAAGACCGCTGTGCCAGGTAAGCTGACCTGCTTTGAAAGTGACAAGTTTGGTGAGGTGGGAGCAGGACTGCTGAGCCAGATGGTTCCGAGCTAAGCTAAGCTAAGCTAAGAAGAAGATTGAGACGTTCGGCCAGGTGACAACATTTTTTTTTTTTTTTTTTTTTTGGACAGGTGGGTCGACGAGAGCCGTCTGGCCTTAACAAGCGCTGCCATGGTTTGGATATGGAATTGTGCAGAATGAAAAAAATAAATAAATGATGGTGTGACTGTTTTATGTGTGCCTAAATATGTATGTGAATCTGTTAATATGTGTCCATATGGGTTGAATTTGATAAAAGCACGACAAACGAACCAAAGGAAGCATGAACTCATTTTTAGAGCAGGTTTGTTAGTTGCTCCAGTTTTGTTTTAGTGTTAGTTTTAATATCCTCGCTGCTACGTGAAAAACACTTTTAAAAATAGATATTTTTATGTTTTTGGGATGTCTGCGTTCAGTTTTATCCCCAAAACATTTTTTTTTTTTTTTATGACAAAAATGGACATAAGTGTTTTTCACATAGCAGTGACAATATGGTGCATTTCATGCGTGCAAGATTATAGGAAAATAGACAAAAGACTTTAACACAGAATATTTGTTCAATTTGAGTTGGCGTTATTAACTACATTTTTGTTAACTATAATAACTGTGCACTGCCTTGTACATACTTTTTCTTGCGCCTACCGCTTCTTGATGTTTACAGTGTGTGGTCAGTTTTCCCGCCTCTTTTCACCTTTCATCTTTGTCACCTGCGCGCTCTCTCTTCAAGAAGACAGCAGCAAAAAGGAAAAAGGCCTTTTTCATGTCTACGCGAGTTGAATATGAAGTTCAATGGCGAGCTTTCAAGCTCCTTCGGCTCCAGGAAACTCTTCATTGGCTACATTGGCACAAGCTAATGAGATCCAGTTGAAGATCTGTGAAGACCTCGAGATTTTTTTTGCAGCGTGTGTAGCTCGTGTATATCCTACGCGGTGGATAGAGTTCAAAAGTCGACATACGCTTGTTTTGAAATGTCAAGTTTTTGTGATATGAAAATAAAATAGAACAATGAATCATTTCAAAACTTTTTACACCGTAACCTGGACGACTCAAAGAAAATCTTTGCAAAAGTGTGCACACCCTGTTTTGACTAGCAAGTTCTGTTGTTCTAGTAAGCTATTTCCAGCATTTTTTTTTGGGGGGGGGGGGGGGATTATTATTTTTTTGCTTTCTGGCAAATATTTAGTGGCTACACTGATTGGTATTTGGAACTGTTCTTTTCCCCATTATTTCCATTACAGGTTTTCACAAAGAAAAAGTTAAATGATTAATTTTGGTCTCACAAAAACCTGGCATTTGAACAGGGGTGTGTAGACTTTTTATATACAGTGTATATTTATTGTTTCTAAAAGTTTGGTTACTTTAATTCGTGACAGATTAGAAATGCCACCCATCAAAAATTGACTACAAATTCGAATGGGTGAAGGAGACGCTGTGTCTTTGTTGTGGTTGTCATAGCAACCGTCTATTCGCTTTATTGTACAATGTATTTAATGGCAACCCCCTGACGCAAAAGATGTCGTAAACACTAGCGAGTTGCTCGCCAATTCTGATCATCTTGGGGGCCATTTGTTTCTATTTCTGCATCAAAATATCTCAAGCGCAGCCATAAAAACAAACTCAGCAATAAAGTCGACGTTTCACAGGCAAAGTCAGGGTTCAAGTCGAATCACGGCGGGCAAATTTAGCACGAGCGAGGTGATTCCTTCGCTGCCAGCAGCTTATTTCCATACGGAAATGATAAAGCGGTGCAGTTTGCAAAGTCTTGAGTGAGCGCTAAAGACCAGGATTTAAAAAAACAAAAACACAAATAAATTTTCAGCAGTTTTGTAAATACAGCATTTATCACACGAGGTTACTGCAAAAATATCTTTCTGTGCCAAAGATGCATCAATAAGTAAACTGATGGCTTTTATTTATTTTTGGGCCAATAAGGTGAAAAAAATGCACTTAGGGAATTTCATGCTACATTGTGCCATGTAGCACTAATGTCTACTGGAAGAGACATAGCATGTAATTAACAAGAAGAGGCAGAGTAGGTCCCCTACTAAGTTCCTGTAATGCATGTAATATTATTTTATTATATTTAATCATAACTTTGCATCATCACCCGTTCTTCACTGATCCAGTGTAAGAAATCACACGGTCCTACTCCCTCCCTTATACGTCTCCTTGGCCCAAAAAGGCTAAAGAAAATGTATTTCAAAGCCGTCTCAATCATCCAACAGTGGGAAGCCGCATCGATCCGGGATGCCGGAGTCAAATCTGCCGTTAATAATTAATTATTAGTCTGGGACAGGCAAATCCATTCCGTGATCACTTCGGCGAGTGGAGACGGTGCACATTTGTTCACAGCGGATAAACGTGCTCTTGCACAGATGAGCTGTTCAGCCACACAACGCCCACCTCACACACACACACACACACACACACACACACGTATACGTGCACACGAGCACATTGGCTGTAATCTGAAATGCACCCGATGTGCGCAGCGTCGGGCCGGCACTCAAAGAGGCGACGCTACACGCCAGACACACGCTACTGCACGCTAGTCCCCATCCAGCTAGCCAATCAGCATCTTGCATGGCGGCCGTGCCAGCGGGGCCAATCAGACGGTACAGATGCAGACGAGGTTTCGACCTGCCGGAACGGGAATGCGCCCGACAATCCAGCTGCGATTCTTGGACCAAATCCAATCAGCCTGTCAGGGTCCAAAATGTAGAGCCAAGTGGCGAGTGTTTGTGATGAGAACAAATCTTCAATCGTTTAGCATCACATCATCACATTAGGGTTGGTATATGGTATGCTATGGTAAATAAAAAAAAAAAAAAATGAATCAAGTACCAAGTACCTTCTTTGGCAGCCTAGCAAACTGCAGTAGTTGTATTAGTAGTAATATGAGTAGTACTTTTCTTCGCTCCTCCAAGTGAGATGCAAAGCGTGCTCGCTTCAAGCTGTTGATTTGTCACTCAGTTGAAGCTTACTGTAAAACTAACACTTAAAACTGAGGATTCAAAATGATATTTTAACAGCAGAATGTTCTACCAAACCATATATTAACACAAGACCGCTATCTTAATTCTAAAATATAACGTGAAGCGCCAAAGGCGAGCTAACGAAATTAGCATGGATGTCGCCGTTATTGGAAACAACTGCAACTTTAACACACACGGAACAGAAACACATTCTGTTGCACGCTGAATTTACATCCAGTAGACCTCAATGCTGGCCCACATGTTGTAAAAAAAAAAAAAAAAAAAAACACTAAATTTAGATTTCTCTCATGAAAAATGAATGTTTAAAAATCTGCTACGTAAGGATACAAAAACTGTGACATAGCGAGCGCTGACTGTTTTATAATAATGGGAAATTTCACACGAAACATAGAAAGAACTCAACATGCTCGACGTCCTCCTTTGTTGTCCTTTTGTTAACCGTCTCACATTCCTTTGTAGAATTCATTGGCGCTGGCGCTGTTATGATGTAACAATTTACATAGCTGTCATGAACAGCGTTGTTTGGTGGACTCAAACATGGCTTGCGAGCGTCTGTATGTTGTTTTGGGAATAATGTGCCATTGATCAGTGGTTGGGAATCACTGGTAAAGGGTACTAAAATTACTCTGCTTTTTTCCGTACCACTTTTTGGCATCCTTTGATTGAGCTACCAAGAACGTTACACTATTAGCAGCAACATATCCAGTGTGGAGATTTGTCCTCCAGAAACAAACAATAAAAATGGTGTAATGAGCCTTTACTCCATCTCGCTGTTCTGTATAAAATGACAGAGAAACGCTTTGGGGCTGCCAATAACGCATCTTTGGGAGGTAATCGCGCCGGAGCTCAGAACCGATCGTACTTATTATACGGCGAGCAGCTAAAGTAAGGTACACACATTTCCATGTGTAACATCCAAACTGACCAAGATTTCCCTGTGAAGGGCTTTACGGTGCCACAGCGAATCCAGACTGTGCTGGAAAATACAAAAGAAAACCGTAAAAGAAGCTAGGCTAACAGTTAGCCGACGTGGTAACTAGCTTGTGGTTGAAAACGCGACCCCTTGTCACTTTTATTGTGGCGAATGACTCAACACAAGCACTTGGTAGTATCGAACAATTATTCATTATTCACACTTATTCATATTTGGTCACCCCGTCGGGTTTCCAAGCAGATCGGGGAAGAGAAATCATTCGTGACACACCTACAAGATAATCACTAAGGTTAATCTTTCAGACATGTTCGATAGATGAATAAATAAATAAAACCTATTTATTTATTATGTTATTATTTTTATTATTTATTATATTTTATTGATTATTATGTTACTATTTATTTATTTATTTTATATTATCAGTATGTGCAATTTTTTTTTTTAAGCCTGTATTTCAGTTAGGATTTTTGGCCTGACTGTTTATTTACAAGCATAACTCGACAGACTACCTACCAAAAAAATAAAATAAAATAAAAATTCCTTAAAATGTTGTAGATGTCAAGAGCTTTGCACCTCGTAATACCGCCACCTACAGGGCGCTGAACATAACTGATATGCGATGACAAGAATAAAACCAGAACAACAAGTTAATCCGAGAGAAGAAAAAGTATATAAGGATGTACAGGATATGTACGCAATTTATCGCACTTATGTCGTCATGGGCCTGAATCGTTCCAAATCATGAATCAGGCTTGCTGTGTAAAATCTGATCCCACGACGGAAACACACCCCGTCTATTGTTATAAACAGCACCGTGGCTCACCTGGGCCCGACTTTGTCGCATTGTACCATTTGATGGGAAAAGGGCGACTTTGTAGCGAGACGCTAAGTGAGGCCAAGCGCTGCAGAGCAAGTATTAGCAGCAGCCAAAGTAACTCTCACACAGAGATTTGGCCCAGATCAGCCAGAGAGATAAAAAGAAGAGGATTACGCTGGCGAAATACCTTGAAAGTCTCCTCTGACTCTTTGCCACATCTACAAAGTCACCTCTGACAATGAAACCATCTGCTGCTACGCTGACACATCAAAACCGCGCGGGAGGAAAAAAAACACGACAGCGTTTGGGAAACGCGCTTAGGTGGAACAAGCGGCGAACATGTTTTTACTGATTGAGCAGTTATTGTATCATTGGTCGAGGGAGTGGGAATATTGCTGCCACATTAAACATTCTCAGGGGACGCGTTCGACAATCACCCGTGATAGCGGTCAGTTCAAGCTTGTTGTCGAGGTTTTGTGCTTTTACAACATTTTCTTACCTGAGGCCCAACGTCATGTTGTATTTCTCAACCAGGAAGTAGCAAACCTTAAACTGGTCAATTAGCACTCCATATATGGTCATGCTCCAGCTGGGACGTACCAAATAGGACTCAAGTACGGGGATAGACTGAGCATGAGCAGAAATCAGTCCTGATCTTTTTATTTAAAAAATATTTGACCACTGTTGGCTCTCAACCGTCCTATGACATACCCCTGGGCGTTATTTGACCATTTTTGGGCTTTTTGTTGGTTCTGACCAAGCCATTTCAAAATAAAATAACGCCCAGGGGTTAAAAAATAAAACAAACTTGAGAAGAATCACAAATGTATTGTTTCTGTGCAAACATTACACCTTGAATTTGATTTCTTGAATCCACAACGCACATTTTGTCATCTTGTCAAGAGTTATGCTGAAAACGTCTTTTTCTCAGCCTCGGGCCCACGCAGCCGCTAGCATATCATTAGCATAGCTCTGTTTTCCTGCAGGAAATGTTAGGTGTCATTTGACTGATTACGTTTGTGCGAACAAGCAAGTCTCCACCGTGACTTGTACTCGCCTGGTTGTGTTGAACGGGCTTTTGGTGGCACCGGCTGCTTGTTATGGGCTCTTATGCAAAGTAAACAATTCCACATGTCGCGTGTCGTGATATCCTGACGAAATGAGCAGTGAGCCCGTTTTACTGGGTGGCGGATGATTTCACTTCCTGTAGAAACTGATCAACACAGGTGATCATTTCTGACCTGAAATAGCTTATTGATTTCTGTACATCGCTTACAAAGCTGCCCGGCCAACTGTAATGAAACCGAGCAGTACCGAGTGGGAAGACAAGAAAGGAAGAAGACATTCAATTTGGATGATTTTTTTTATCTTACTTGTTAAACAAATGCCAGAGTCTGTAAAAAGGTCATTTCGATGAATACTGGAGGACTCGTGATGTCTGCTTGCTTTCTTCTTCATAATCGGTGCTGTACACACTCAGTTCTCACATTTGTGTGTGCGTGTGTGTGTGTGTGTGTGTGTTTGTGTGTGCGTGTGTGTGTTGTGAAAAGTGTTTCCCACCCCAGTGTGCACAAAAAAAGGGGAGGTATGGCATCTCTCAGTATTAAAAAATAAGATAAAATGTCCTTTACATGGCGTACCCCAGGGTTCAATTCTGGGGCCCAATTCGTTTTTTTATGCAGACGACCTACAAATGTACCTCCTTCCAGAAAAAAAAATTACCGTAATGTCAGCTAATGTCAAAGCTTAGATGGCCCAAAATGTCCTAAATTGAAATGATAGTAATACGGAGGTTATATTATTTGGACCCAGTTGTGCCCCTTAACAAACTAACACCTTGTATAAGACCTGTTGTCAACGAACTTGGTGTAAAAGTTGACCAGGATTTAAAAAAATTGGAGCAACAGAGTCACTCTGAAGTGCAGTCCGGTTTCTTTCACTTTGAACTACGGTCAAGTTTTTCTTTTCTTTCAACAACACGGAGACAATTTGACATCCTTGCAAATTTCGAAAACAAAAAAAACAAACCATTCCTGTTTTTGTCAGCTCATTGTTGTGTAAACAAACCCTAAGAGGAACAAGGTCATGGAGTGTGTTAGTGCCCTGATGTTACCGATCCGGAAGAGGTCAAAGGCATAATGGGTTATAATCTCCTCCACGGCAAACCTTCCAACCCAATAAGACGGCTTCTTGGAACAAAGACGTTGGCCTCAAAGCCCTCAGCTGCCGCTTCCACCAGCAGACCTCAGACGACCGCTCCTTTGTCATATCCACTTGTTGGACAAATTCACATCTCACATGTCAATTAAATGAGTGTTGCCCCGGTGATTAGAAGATCCCACTAATTGTAGTCGCCCTCCGCCTCCTCCTCCTCTTCCATCCCGCCCGCCCGCCGCTGGTTCTTGCCTTGCTTCCAGTCCTCCTTAGGTTCTCCTGACATTTTCCACATGGAGGAGCAGGGAATGGGGGCTTTGTGCCATCGGGCCCCCACGACCCCTTCAACGCCCTCGCTCCCAAGTCCACGCTTCTTCATTCGTGTTCACTGATCCTACGCCACGAACTGGCCTCAACATTAGGTACATCTGCACTTGTACAGTTTTCATGTATTCCAAATTCTGCCTTCACAAAGATAATGCTCAGCTGTCAAGACCCTGTAAAGTGAAAATAAATATATTGTACATTTGACACACCATAGATAAAAATCTTGTTAACAATCCTGCCAAGTTTGACTGCTTAAAACAATCCTGTTGCATCTAAAATGAGGTTTCAAATTCATTAGACAGCAGTGTGGACATGTCTGCCAAATGTGCTAAAAAGTGGAAAAAATGGATGCAAACACTCTTCTTATGCCAACAAATAAGGACAAATATCTGTTTAAAGCAGAATGCTGGCCGTCAAGTTGGACTTATCAAAAAAAAAAAAAAAAAATCCCCCTTCCTTTTAATGCATGATGTGCATGCACTCACAGCCAACAACAAGGCACTCCGAAACAGCCACGCCAGCAGATTAGCCAATGGGAAGCTTTTTTTTCTCCTTAAAACTAGAAATTGCATTCATTTAGCCCCCCCCCCAAAAAAAAAGATTGGTTAATTGAAATGTATTAAATAATTTTTTTTATTCTTTTTGCCCCTTAAATAAAGTGTTAAATTAGTTTTTATTTAAGAGTCAAGAGTAAATCAATATTAAAAAAAAAAAAAAATTAATTGAGAATGACTTTTTTTTTAATTAAAAATACAAATGATTTACCATATTTTTGCCATTATTTCTTTTTTTTTTAATTTATAAGCTGGCCCATAAGTCTGTTAAAAAATCAAATGTGGCCCCAATAGTGGTGTAAAACTGCAATCCGCCATACTCGGAGCTGTTTCTAATATTTTGGTTTAGCTAAAATAAGATCATCCTTATTAGTCCCACACTGGGGCAATTTGCAGGCTACATGTGAGGTTCTCATTATGATGCAGTAGAGTTTGTACATCACTGCCACCCCCAATAATAAGCATATTGTTGAAATGCATTCCCTGCTTGTGATGCGTTTTCCCCGTGGTTTATCTGCTTCCCACTTTGCTCAAAAGTGCACAATCTCCACAAACTGATTGCCTATTTTGTGTCTGACGCAGTCTCAGCAGATAGCGCAGGTGCTGGATGAATGCGCTCAAGTCAAAACGACTTCCTGCACGCACTTCAATCCGCCCCCGCACATCTGATCACTTTGACAAGTGTGTCACGTTGACGATTCGGGATGTGGAAACCTCTGGAAAAGCGAGCGGGCCCTCCCGTCCTTCCCATTAGCCCTTGTTGCCATTTGCCACTTTTACTAGGCCGCATCCGAATAACAAGGCCCCTCAACGGCCGAGCCCGGTCGACATACATTCGCAGCAGGCCAATGCAGTCCAGATGGTTTGGGTTGTACTTTATCAAAGCGACCAACACCTCATGAAGCCACAATTTGCTGCATGCTTCCTACATAAGTGCAACAAAACAAAAGACAGACTGGAATTCTTTTATGTGCCAAAGCTGTGGCGATAACACACGCATATGCACACACGCAGAGCATACAAGACCCAAGTGTGGCACATACTGCGCATATACTCGTCCAAATTATTACAAATTCCTGAACTACTTTCTTGGGCCAAACCAAACAAAAAGTCAACTAAATAAAATAAAAATAATTTTTTTAAATTGATTTATTTTAATTATTTATGTATTATTTATTTAAAAAATATTATTATTATTATTATTTTTTTAAATAAATCTTAACATTGATGTTGAGTATTGATTCCACCCAAAAAAAAGTGTGTCACTCAGCTTTCCACACTAAACCTAGCAACACACTCGAGGAAATGGGGAGAAGGGAAGCTCCGCAAACACAGTTTTGAAACGACAGAAACGGACTAAAAGAGTCAACAGTTTGTGAATGGTAAATGTTGGCGTTAACAACAATGCAAGAAGGAAAACAAACCCAACAACAACAAAATTCATCGAAAACTGTGGAGGAATCAAGGGACTGTTGAACAAAGACGTACATAAAAAGTTTGCAATCTTATTTTTGTAAATTAGCCTGAATATTATAATAATAAAGTCAAAGTTTAGAGACAGAAGAAAGTCCATAATGCAACTTTGCTCTCGTAACCTTAAATCTTTTATTTTGGAAAATATATCCATATTTTTTTTAAATAACAGGACTATATTCTTTAAAAAAAAAAAAAAACATACCTATTCATATTCATTAATCATATCAGAGCTTTTAATTAGCCCAGAGCTATGGAGGAACAATTGGTTTGTTATGTTTGGCTTATTGGAGTTTCTCTTCCCATACGTAATTGTGCATGTTTTTTTTTTACCCTTTAAAATACTACTAATATCGCAGTCCGAATGTTTTTGTTTGGGTTTGTTTGTTTTTTTCCCTCGACGTAAAGCTCCGCTTCCAGAATCCATTAGCATCACGTTGCTAGCGCTAATGGTCCGGAGTTACGGTGATTTGAAAAATCATGCGTCATTTCATCTTCTGCGTCGCCATCCTCGATGACGCAACACTTTCCCTCCTCCTCCGCACGTTACAAGCTACCATCTTGGATCTTGTATCCACGTAAAGCTCCCCTTTCTGCTTTCAGAAGCGACCCTAACCCCGACCCTAAAACATGCGTATTTTCCTATCGGGGACGACTTATTTTGAGGGTTAAATTAAACAACCAAAAAAGGTATTTATTTTTTGCTGACCCCAAAGCAATTGCTGTTTGACCAACAGAGGACCGGGGATCCCAGTTTGAGAACTCCACGTTGCAGTCCTAGCCTTCAGGTACCTTACTACCGTAGTCAAATGCGGGTTGGTGAAGGGACTCTGGTTGATGGCCTGGTGGGTGGTGTCTGGTCGGTGCTGGATTTCACTTTCCTTTAGTCCTTCCTCGGGTCTCCTGACGGCCTCACGACTCTGGCTGGAAGTGTTCGGTTTAGGTGAACGGTATGTTTTTTTTTTAAATAGGTTTTAGTTGAACTAATGAATACACACACACTCGCACGCACACAAAATCACCCACATACAAAAAAAAAAAAAAAAAAAGGAGAGCAATGATGATGACATGTCCGAATGAACAATACTGAGCTCTCCAGGAAAAAAAAAAAAAAAATCCGATTTTAAAGGTGGTAAGGTAAAGGTGATTATGAAGCTCCCTTAGCAAGATTTGACAATGGAACTGCAAGAAAAGCATCTACCAAAGATCACTGGCAGGTGAAAAATGGGCTTAAGAGGCCTTGACCTCGGGGTCACAGACATGACAGCATTGAAAAACGTCTTGGGGATTAAGCGCTTGTCGGGCCAGCCCGTCGACTCTCATCTCCATCCTGCTCTTTCCTCATCTTTTTCTCCTACTAGCAGCTCAGCGAGCGGGTGCGGGTGCCGTGCGTGAGCCGGTCCGTGCCGAAGTCCCGTTTGTGCACTCATGCGAGCGCTCGTGTGAATGAGCGCCTCGTCGCCAGAGCTGCCGAGGGAAGGCCAATGAGACGCCGGCTGACTTGACAAGAAAGTGACGGCGGAGCGCCGAGACGAGACGCGCGCACGCGTTGGTGAGTTTGCAGCTAAACGCAACACGGGGGCGCGATTATCCTCACGAGGAGGCTAACGCAAACCACAAAGTGATGTCTGAAGGATGAAGGCGCCACCATGAAAGCGGCGGGAAAAAACAAGGGAGAGCGGTTGCTTGGCAATGCATACATAAAACCTGCCTCATTAGCATACACATCAAGATCAAAAGAATTCCAGATCAATACGTCCTGAAAGAATTCCTTATCAGGATGAAGTCAAGTGAGCTCCATGGACCCCCTTCTTACCTCAATAGAGGAAGAACTGAATTACACTAGGGTTAGGGTTTGTGGTTAGGGATAGGATTTGGTCATTGATGACAAGGAAGATGTAAAGATTTTGGAACCAGACTTTGGTGGTGAGATTCCGGGGACCATGAGGGTCTAAGGGGGTGGAATTCCAACAAAAAAATGTTGTTCCAAATTCCATGTGTGGAACCCGGATAACCCGGATTTCCCAATTGTAACCGACGCTGGGACTGGGTTGCCCGGGACGATCCCCAAGCGCCGGCCATCACCGATGCACTGGGGCCGAGTTCCAGGGTTCTGAACTCTGGGGACCTCCATGGGACCGGCCGGCACTTCCTGGACGCAGAGCCGAAGACGAACCATCGAACCACAGGCATGCAGTCGGCATCTGAGTTGGAGGCCCGTCAGGGCGATTGGTGAGGAGCAATCCGAGTTAGGGGGAGGGTTCGGGAAGAATTGAGCAAAAAGGAGATGGAAGCTGGACTCCGGGATTCCAAGATCCACCTTCTGTGGTTCCAAATCCTGGAGTATTGGAGAGAGGTTAGTCAGCGTCCAACTTCTGGACGCAGGATCGCAGGAGTACCCGAGCACTGCAGAGGGTCCGGAGTTAGTCTTCTGTAGACCTACCTGAGGGGCTTTTTTTTTTTGGCTTAGGAGCCAATAGTTCTCAGGTCCGTCCACACCAAAGCCAGTTTCAATGTATCCTCACAAGTTCCTTACCACGCGATGACGCGGTTTTGGAGCTTGAAACCGTTCACTTTTGAAACCGGGCTCCAGAGTGGAAAGATTTCAAAACGCGACCCGTACGCGACCCGTCTGGATATTTTATGCAGGACACTCCTCCAGTGATGACGTAATGGTCGCGGCTGGATGACGAGTGTTCGTCTTCTTCGCTGATCTTCTTCTACGCTTTCTGTTAACTCCCCGTGGATGCGCAACAGCGCCACTCCAGACTTGGCATATACATTACAGCCGTTAAACGTCCTCAGCGTCTTCTTTTGGACACGTGCAAGTCTTGGAGTATTTCTGTGTGTACGAGATTGGTTTGAGGAACCAAGCCGGCTTTGCTTCCGTCTGGACGGTGCCTAAGATTCTGGGCCCATATAGTGGTCAAAGGTCAGATCATTGCATTCTTTGTTGCTTGTTACTAGCGTTCAAATGCGACGACGTCATCGTCATCTTTCGAGCTCAAAGTGGCGATTCGATCTGATGACACAGCGGGGATACTTTGGTTTGTCATATCGTATGAAGCCCCCCCCCCCCCTCCTTCATTTTAAGGGTGGCTGCCCTCAAGGTCGAGATTAGAAGCACGGCGTTCAGGGCAGACGACTGAGGGCAGAGCGCATTGGCTGGTTCCTGGCAAAGGTTAAAATGAGCGAGACATTTCAGGTCAGCAGCCGTTTCCCTCCGCCGGCTTTGAAGCCGCCGCAGAGCAGAACGTGAACTATAACGCCGCAGACGCATCGCACCGGAAACGGCACCCACGCGTGATATCATCAAAAGCAGACGCGCTACTGATTGTGGTATCGCGACGAGATGGGGCGCCTGTGAAGGAGCACATAAAAATGCATAAGCTCAGGGCATCAATCGTGGCTTTCCATATGCAATCCATTCCCGCGCTGTCGCCGCGACGCTATTTCCTGACAACTATCCTCAAACACTCACACAAATATTATGTAGGTCAACGATTCCCAAACAGTGTTCCGCGGCACGTTAGCGTATTTATTTAATAGAGATAAGGTTTTTCCATTCAGTTAGACAGTGTCTGTACTGTATTTTACTTTTCTTACTAGGGCCCAAGAGATTAATCGGTCGGCCAATTTAATCGGCTGATAAGCGCTTCTACAGTTGGCAAAAATCGGCTAATTTTGTATTAGAATTTCTTTTTTTTTCTTTCTTTTTTTACACCTAAGACAAAGATAATGACATTCAAATATTCCCCCACCCCAAAAAAACAATTTTTTTGCAGATGTATCTCCCTGTTGTAAAGTTCAATAAATAATACTAAAGAACAAAGAATTATATCGTAGTCAGATTGTTGTGGTAAGCGGTTAAGGACCAAAGAAGAACTTATTTCATTCATGAGATATTTTGATGGGTTGGTTAATCTGTTATCGGAATTTTATTCTGCCAGATATCGGAATCGGCCACGCAAAAAAAATCCATTATCAGTCAAGGCCCTATTTTGTAGTTAAGTAAAGAATTGAATGAGTACTTTGACTTTAAGCAGTCTTTTTCCCGCAAGTATCGGCACTTCCACGTCAGTCCACGTGTCAGTACTTTGGCCACCTGTGCTTCTCACGCGTTTCGAAAGACAACCTTCTCTCTCCTTCTTTTCCGCTTACTCGCCCAGTCACCGTCACATTAACAGCCACCTTTCTTTTAACGGCGCTCTCACCTCCCCTTGTAAAGCGCTGATTTACACGGCGGGCACTAAAAAAAAAAAAAAACAGCTTGACACAAACAAACGTATTAAAATCACAAATGCTGAGGTGTTCAAAGTTGCAACAGCGCCGGGGCTCATTTATGGGGGGCCACCAAAACTTGCAGGTTAATCACCATTTGTTTGTTTTGTTGTTAGCAGGATTACGTGGAAACGACCGGATCGGTTTGCGATGACATTTGGAGAGGGTTTAGGCATTGATTTATTTTTTTATTTTTTTTTCCTGGAGAGCTTTGGTTTTGGGCATTGATAACAACATTGACATGAATAAAAGATAGATAACAATGTTTTTTTTTTGTTCACTTATCTGTTGAATGGGTTATTTTTTCAGGGTTAGGTGCAATTGTATCTGTATGCATTTTATCTTTCGCTTTCATGTTAGCATATTATAAGATACTGTAACACAATTTCATTATTTATATACATATATATGATATGTTTATATACGCAATATTGACAATACATACTGTAAATCACAGATTAAAAAGTCAAACTTGGCATTACTTGCACATCAGACAGCAACACTATTCATATAAGATGTTATGTTGCCTTAAAAAAAATGAATATACAGTTAATTTTCATTTAATCTGCTTCCCATGCCCCCCCCCCACACACACACACACCACCACCAAAAAAAAAACACCCACCCTTAAAAAGACCACCTTTGGTGCTCTCCAAAGTGAAATCCATCCCTCCTGAAACCAATTTACATTGTAAACACCATGCAAATCATGTTTGCCGTGTTGGAGGTCCGAGGGTTGCATGAGTAAGGGTGGGGTGTTGGGTGGGGGTGTTCTTTAAACATGGCGCTACACCCTGCACCCACTGCTGGCATGCCCCCCCTCGGAGTCGGTGCCACCTCCTTGACCTCCCCCGACGGACTTGTCAAAGGGAATTTAACGTCGGGCTTCCAAATTCCTGTGAGGTGATAATTATTGTAGCTGCTGACAGGGGGTGGGTGTGGGGTTGGGGGGGGCGGGCATCCAGCTCAGAGTAAACAAGCAGTGGGTGCCTGTTCGGCCCCTCCACCCCCCGCACCCATCACACCGACAGTATGCTGGGCCGCGACCTGTGTAAATGATGCCATTAGGCCCCGTGTGACAGTGTGTCACCTACGGCCGTGACAATTTGGCGTCTGGGCTTCCAGGTGTCGCGGTTAAAAACTCGCACACTATTGGATAACCAGCCCTCACCAGCATATATTAGGGGGTGGGGCGGGTTGGGGTGGGCTTTGGAACCGCTTTATGAAGATTATGAAAAATGAAGTACCACTGTGTAGTGAGTCCCACTCTGCATCACTGTCGTATGGTGTTCCTCAGGGTTCAATTTCGGGGCCCCCCTTTTTACTCAACGCACTTTTAATGAACCAATGGTTGTTTAAAAGTGCTCTATAAATAAAGTTGAGCTGAGTCTACCACAGGCGTGAAACAAAAGGTCCAAGGGCCGGATCCGGCCCACCACATCATTTTATGGAAGGAAATTATTGCCTACCTCGTTTTTCATTATGACCGAAATTGCAATTTTCTTCTCATTTAACAAATATTACAAGCATTATTTTCAACAAATCTCTTCTCAACACTATCGGAACTCTAGATTTTAGCTTCCCTGTGGACTCGGCCACGTTCGTCACGCTGGTCTACGCATAGTTTTTTTTTGGTGCTTAACCGGGAGTTGGAATAAATACATTTGGTAACCGGCATCAAAAAATGGTGAATTACTGTGCAGTGTCTGGCTGAAAAGTGCAAAGTGTCGTTGCACCATTTACCAGCACCCGTTTTGAATCCAGGCAAGAATGAACAATTGTTAAACAAATGATGACAGCCATTTTGAAGGTTTTCCCATACTCAAAAACTAAAAGTTGTATTTTAGAGGCAAATTCAACCTTAAACATTTTTATTACAATAATAAGTTATATGTGACCTCAGTAGTTTAAACAGGACATTCTGATGAATATTACATTTGCGGAATATGAGTTATGCAGCAAAATCCAGCTTTTTTTATCCATCTCAGGTGGCGGCCATTTTGCCACTTGCCGTCGACTGAAGATGACATCACAGTTGCTCAGGGCAACGACCAATCACAGGTCACCGGTTTTCTGAAGCCGAGCTGTGATTGGTTGTTACCTGAAACCTGAGCAACTGTGATGTCATTTTCACTCGACAGCAAGTGACAAAATGGCCGCTTTTTGATACTGATCAAAAATGCTGGATTTTGCCGCTTAACTCATATTCCATGAACGCAATATTGACCAGAATATCATATTTAGACTAGAGTGGGGCTGCATAGAACAAATTACTGTCAATATTTTTTTTTTTAAGAGTCGACTTCCCCTTTAAGTGAGCAGGATAAAGCAGAATAAACATTCAACATCCAATTCTTGAGTTAAAGAACTTTATATAACAAATGATCAAAACACAAAATCAACACTTCTTAAGAAGCATTTGTAAAACGTGCGACATTTACTGTGGTAAAGAGCACACGGATCTTGTGCATTGTTGGCGGTGGTACGTTTATTAACGGGGCGGCGCTGGCAGCATGTTATTTCCTTGTCTTTTGCCCACATGTGGTTCAGCCCCCCCCCCACAACACAATCCCCAACCACACACCAAGACTTGGTTGGGGAGGTTATAAAAGTGGTGATTAAGAGGCAGGAATAATGGCCGCCACAAAGCAAGGAATGTGTTTAACTGCCACAACGGCAACGCAATACGTCTTGATCGGACGACCGTGCTCAATGTCGCAAATCATCTTCTTTTTGGCTCCCTTCTCAGAGATGGTAAAACATGAGAAGGATGCGCCGGAGCTGCATGATTTATGTCCAGGGCTGACCCGGCAGGATTTAGGCTGGAGAGTCGCTCGAGCCGCGCTGACCCGCACATCAGTTCTACATTGTGGGACTGGAGGAGATCCTTGTAAATCCGGGATTAGAAAAGTTAAATATACAAACACCTTCACCTCTCGCGCGAGTGAGGAAACGGTCAGTCAGGCGGCCGGCAGAGGAAAATTTCCCGTCTGCTGAGCAGGCCCAAAAACTCATCACTTTTGGTCACGCCTTCTTTTGGGAGTTCTGTGTGTCGACCTGATGGCCGCCTGCTGTAACCGTCAGCAATCAGCTTGCGAACCCGGATGAGGCCACGTCTCGTTTGAAAAATGGAACATTTTCAAGGCTTTTTGGCCTGGACAACCGCAAGCAAATTGCATTTTCAGTGCTGAAAAGGACTTGTGGGGTTCGCACACACTCATTTTTAACATCTTCGCCAAGTTGTGAAACGTCAGAGCGATGTGCGCTTCCCGCTCTTTTAGACGGTGTCGTCATTTTTGTAAACAATATGCGCCAGGATATTACAATCATTACATTACTACATGTTGAAGCCATGAAACTATATTCACACTTAAAGCTTATAATGTGCTGGAGTCGGGCCGAAACCAACGACCAGCAAAATCGTCCGTTTTTTAAACCATTAGCGTTGCATCATCAAAGACAACAAACCATTTTTGACACTTTAGATTGGTCAATAATTCGTAAAAAATTATACCCACACGTGTGGACCAAGTTTATGTTAGTGAATGAAAACTAATGAAATAATTAAAACTAAAATTCCCAAAACATTTTCGTTAACAAAATAAAATAAAAACAAAAATGCTTTTTAGAAAACAAAAACTAACTGACACTGACTATAATTTAAGCCAAAATGTCCGTGTTAGTCTTTGGTAGTTAACTCTTTGACTGCCAGACGTTTTCAGAAAAGGGATGCCGTGGGTGCCAGCCGATTTTAAGCATTTTGACTGATCTTTCAAGGTCCATAGAAAATTATGTGTTTGGACTATGGAAACACACATACTACCAAAAAAAGATTGGACTCTCATCTTTCATCAGAAAAAAAAAGTTTGTTTCTACCTTATTCCGTTTTTCAGTAATCCACAATAGAAAATGGTTAGTTTCACCTCTGTTTTGAAACAAACGTCTTTTAACGTCTTTGGCACTCCTCCATAGGATTTTACTAAACGTTATTTAACGTTTTTGGCAGTCAAAGAGCTAATTAACTATTTTTAATGTGATTTTAAGCATATTTATTTAGTGAGGTCATCTAAGCAGCAGCAGATAGAAAAGCACATTCAGATGATATCATTCCTAGTCGACAATTTTGCATGCTTGACTTTTGGCTCCACGACTCGACTCGCCTGCTTCTTCATTTAACTCAGCCGAAATGCAACGCCAGGTAAGAAAGGCATTACTTTTTTCATTTTACCATGATTGCACACAAGTGATACACTTTTTCCTTTAAAAACAAAACAAAAACTAATACTCAAACTAAACCAAAACTAAGCATTAAAAAAAAATAATCAAAGTGATAAAAACTAACTGAAAATTAATTAAAACTAACTAAAAGGAAAAATTCCAAAACTATAATAACCCACACGTGTGGACTGACCAAAAGTATAGATTTGTGATAAAAATAAAATGTGCCTAATTTTGGCTTAAAAGGTTTCGGCCCGACGCCAGCGAATGGTTGCAATATAACCCAGCAAGGTCTCTGAGACAACGAGGCACTCTAAAGCGGACACCCCACAACGAAACACCCATCCACGTTGGCTGTCACTTTTTTTATCCCTTGCTCTTCCACCATATCTCCATAATTTGCACGCACTCGAGGCAAACAACGATGCGCTCTAAAGCAGCCACGCCAGTTTAACCCTGACTCCACACAATATGACTGCTACACGTTTCTCAGTCATTGCACTTGTTTCAAACTTGTATAATGTATGTGTAATGTCTGAATTTACTTTACAAGGTCTCAAAGTGCATCCACGTCTTTGTTTATCAGTGGACAAAAGCTGAATTTAACATTTACACGTAACGCTGAGCTTGAAAATGATCGGCCAAAAATAAATAAAGATTAATTAAAAAATACATATACATATATATAAAAAAAAAGAGAGAGCAATGATGATGACATGTCAAATCGGTAAAATTACCAAATGAACAATACTGAGCTCTCCAGAAAAAAAATAAAATAAAATGATCGGCCACAGCCACCCCGAATCATCTGACATGATGGGCGGAGGCCTAAAGAAGGGGCGGGGGCACGCATTCAGACGGTCGTGGGTCATACTGCACTCCAGCGAGCATCCACACTGCCAGCCGAAGACTTCCTCATACGTGCAACATTTTTATGAGTAGACTTGGACGCACATTGCATCCGTTGTGCGTGCATTGTGTGTTTGTCCCTAATTGAGAGGTAAGCAAAAAAAAAAAAAAAAAAAGTTGCCTTTAAAGTAGGCCAATAAAGCTCCTGGCTGTAATGTTAAACACCTGCCCATAAAGCCCAGAGGAATGCTAAATGAAAGCCAGTTTCAGATCCTGTCTCCTGTCTGGGGTCTCACGTCAAGACAGCAGGATTTGTAATGGCTGTAACCAGGATTATTGAGTTCAAGCAGAACAGCCAGGAAGTACACAGCCAGGGAAAAAAAAAAAAAAAAAACATCACACGCCGGACAATTCTCCTCCCATAACGGACGCTACAATGGCTGGTGGATTATTCCTCCATGTAATTGCACAGAAGAATCAATGTGACAACTTTTAGCATCAAATATGTCACAAGCCATCACGCCGGCATTTCTTCACCGCCGCTTTTACGGCCCACTGATCAAAGCGCCTCACGGGGGGGTGCTGCATAATAGTGGCGGACACACCAAAAAAACCTTTCTTTGTGGGAGCGTGAGCTAGACGCGCTATGACAGATGACCACTGCCGCCGCAAACGCGTTGATCCTCTGACCCCCCCGCCAACGCACAGTAGCGTGCACACGCAAGGCAGGAAGCGGCGAGCGGCCAGCGTGTGATGTGACCCCGCAGAATGCGGCCATGACGCGGCGCGGCCTCAGCTCTGGTTTCCATTCCCTGACGCCCGCTCCCCTTTTGCACCTGTCGGGTGCCAATGGACCCCCCGTCCGCTCTCTGTCACCACAGAGGATATACGGCCCCGGGCTCCGTCGCTCCCGTCCGCCTAATTAGTCCCGAACTGGCCGCTTGCTCTTCAGGCCCGGCTCGCGCGGGCTTTCCCACTCATATGTACTGTATATATTGCTGGCCGATCGCCCATGCAAGCCGTTGAAGCCACAGGGCGGCCATCTTGCTCTTCCTATCTCGCGAGCAGACTACTGTATAAACTGTACGTATACGTTCAGATGAGACATATACAGCTCGTAGGCTTTTAGTATCGGGCCGAGGGAGTGGTGGTCACTATTTTTATTTTTTTTTAAGTGGTTGTATGTGCTGGTTTGAAGACCACCTTTTTCTTTTATCGCTCAGTTCCTTAGACCCCAATATTAGATTTGGCAGAAGCATCTTTTGTTGAATTACAGTTATAATTAACTCATTCAAACCCCAAAACGTATAAATATGTTTTTAATACTGTACTTTGTGCTTCACTCCCAAAATCATTTTTATACGTTTTTTTAAAGTTTTTTTTTTTTTTTTTTTTAATGCTGGAACATACGGAAGGCTTTGATGCAGTTTCTTACATGAAGAGATTGCTTGAAGCAATGGTAGTTATTGCGAAAGAATGGCCAGCAGGTGGCAGCAGAGTATAAGAGATCAGCCAGGGCCATGTTGCAACAAGCTCTTTTTGACAGTGTTTTTCACTGTGAATAAATGATGAAACTTAGCGATATTCTAATGCAAATTGCTGCAAAACTTAAATAGACAGAAAAATGTTTGTTTTTTTTTCCTGATGAAAGAAATGGCTCTAATCTTTCTTTCGGTAGATTCCATGTTTAGAATACAATATTCTGTGGGCCTTGCAAAATCAGTCAAAATCCAGTAAAACAGCCGGGAGCGAAGGTGGCTGCTTCAATGAAAATGGCTGGGAGTCAATGAGTTGAGCATATAATTTATACATGCATTTAAGACAAGTTGTAAAATGTCTTAAATCGTCTCGTTTATGTTGAAAATATTTAAAACATCATAAATCATGCCGTTTCTACCAAGTACTCTCTTAAATGTTCTCTCATTTCGATACTGTAAACGCATAGAATCGTATGCCGAGCAACGTTTCTTGGGAGTAGTAAAATGGCGGCCTTTGCGGCTTCAAAAGTCTTGGCCTATCGGCTATCCAGTAATACGTACAGATCAGTGGCGTCTCCTCTGAGCGAAAAAGTGGAAGCAAAGCATTGACTTCCTGTATCTCGGGCGGGCCGCCCCATTCACCCGGGAGAGATTAGGAGCCGGCGTCTACACGCAAGCCTCGGATAATGAAGCTATCAGTGCGGACGGGCGACAGCAGTGTGAGTTACACACACACACACACACACACACACACACACACACACACACACACACACAGAATCGTGCAACTTGGCCACACACGTGCCACACCTAGAGAAGAACACGTGCATGTGTGTGTGTTTTTGCTATTCATGCATTATTTCACAGTGCAGCAGGGACGGACGGGGCTGCAATGTTGAATGTGGCGCCCATTCACAAGCTGCATATTGGGTATCGACTACATTCAGTAAAAGCTGTATTATGTCATTTAAATATAGAGTGAACTGTGAGGGTAGAGCCCGGATCGGACTGCAAGTCGTGACATGTAATTGACGTCTATTATAAATGCATTGGGGGGGAAATTAGGGATGTTTTTCAGACCGATATCAGCACATGTAGTCAACTCTAGAAGTCACCGATACCAATATTAAAATCACTAGTGTTTTTGACACATACAAAACAACGACAACTCAATTAAAAAAAAAAAAAAAACTAAATATCCCTATACTGTATAGCATTTGTCCTTAAAACATGTCTATTCTTCTCATTTCTAATTCCTGAGTACGAAACGTCCAAATGAGGATGCTGTCGGCCACCGTCACAAGTAACGATACCTTGAAATAAGGCCAGGTATTGACCCGTTAGCGATAGCTGGTATTAGTACACCCATTCCTAGGGAAAAAAATATTTATATAAATATATATATATATATATCCCCAAAAAGTTTGAAAAACAGGAACCTCCAGTAAGCGTTTTCCACATAAAATAGGGTTTGAAAAATATTGAACAAGTTAAAAAAAAAAAACGTTTTTTCACCGCAAAAACAAGATTTTTGCGTACAGGGTGCCTCACTTTACGATGGATCGAACACTTTGCATTTTCCTTTTACCGATACACTGAAAAATCCCGCCGCTCCAAGTGTTAAAAGATTTTTATGAATTTTAGTATCAAGGCTATTAGTTAGCCATGCCGTTTTGTGTTGTGTTAGCATTAAGCTAGCAGAAGGCAAAGCTGCGTAGTTATTTGAATAACACAAAGTGTCATTTTCTTTGTTTCCATATTTGTAACTTGCATCCCAAGTCACCACTACATACAGTCTTGACGGAATGAAATCACTGTGGACATATTTTCTCCCTTTTCTCACTCCGCAAGTTACCGCCGAGTTCCACGGCGCAAAGTAGCCGGCGAGCAGTCGCCGTGTGAGCGAGCGAGCGATATGACGGCACCAGTTTGAAAGTGGAAGCCGTGCCTCTGTAAGGCCATAAATAATAATTATGAGCAGTTAAATATGACCTCTCCAGTGAGGCCCAAGTGCTGCAGAACAGCAGGTGCTGAGGTTCCGCCAAAGTTCTTTCCATTTCGGGGGTTAGGGCTTCCACTGGGGGCAACTGTTTTATTGACTCTAAAGAGGCTGTTAAAGCATTTGCATGAGGACAGTTTGTATTCAGATCTATTTATACGATCATGTGAGCTTCTATTATTTGGGGCAGCTGATACGACACAATTTGTACTACAAACTGCAGTCTGCTCAGAAATGGATTGCAGAAATGAATGAAGATGAACAGATACAATTAAGAGGTAGCACAGCAAAGGTGGACAAATATGCAAATGACCAGCATGTGATCTGACATCGTAGCAATTTGATTGGACGCTGTAAATGCTTTGACAATTTCATGACATCATTGCTGGATTCTCATGAAGGCTCAATATTGCATAACCAGACGTGTTTGCGCCGACGCCATATGCATGCCAGCCGTTCTAAAAATAGAAATTGTATGAAAACATTACATTTAACAGTATTGTACTTCAAAGTTAAATGCAACTGAACTGGACTGGAAAAAAATGCTGCTGACATGGTTTCTGAAAGTTTCAGCAAATCTAATTGAATGTAACTTAACACTAATCTAATGCCCACGTCAAACTCATGTATACAACACACACGCACACATATATAGATACATACATATATATGCATATCATCGCTGCTATGTGAAAAACATATATTCATTTTTTCCCCATTTTTGGGATGTTTGCATGTAGTTTTATCCCGAAAACATTAAAAAAATAATAATAATTATAATAAATACATTTTAAAAAAAGACAAAAATGCTGTTTATACACTAGGGCTGTCAGTTGATTAATTTTTTAAATCATAATTAATAGCATGATTTCCATAGTTAACTCTTGATTAATCCGAAATGAATCACATTTTACATTTATTTTTTTTTAAATTTACAATAAAATATTTGTGTCCAATTTTTCATACTCCTGTCAATTAACATGGACAAATATGGTTACCAAATACAAATGTGGTTGTATCTTTTAGATCATTGATATAGTAACACTATAGTAAGTAATTCATAAAGTTATTTGAAAGGATATGCAGTACTAATTTCGAAGGAATATGAAACATTGAGTCATAGATGTGTATTGAGGTCATTTTTCTGCCACTAGGTGTCATTAGTGTTTCATGTTGGACATTGGTGACAGGAACACTACATTTTTTCCTTTTCAAATTCAGAGCAATTGTTGTTTGGAACATGAAGAACTTGTGGACCATTTTTGTTAACTACTTGTCACCAGTCCTCACAAATACATACATTTTGATCACATTTATTATTGCTAAATCGTGCTAAATACATTGAATAACTTTTAATGCTTTTAAATGTCCCGCGGAAACCCTGCTTGAAAATTTCCATCGTTTGTAATCCATATTTTGTTGCGCGAGTAGTGAAAGTGAAAGCGCTGCGTGCCGACAGCCTAACGTGAGAGAGCAGACATCACGTGACTGCAGCACTTTCTGTCTGGGTGCACGTCAGGGTCTGACTGGCTCTTCCTCCCCGGTGAGGAAGAGGAGGGGGGGGACACACACGCACACGGCTGGCGAATAAAAACACACCATCCACATGCATGGCGAGACGCGCGCCGGACTGCCATGCAACTTGGATGCTGCGAGGAGCAGACGGAGGAGAACGTTCAAAAACAAACGCGCGCGCCGATTATTCATCAGCATCTCTCATTCTGATAAGCATCTCTCACAAGCAAAACAAGAATTGCTCTTCGTCATCAACGCGCACGACAAAATTGGTATTCCCCACGCGAGTTCTCATCACGACGGACACGAGACGTGCAAAGTGCGTCGTATGAGAAGTTGCATGAATGGAAAGAAAGAAAGAAAGAAAAAAAAAAAGCATCCAGTCAGCGACTCACTCAGCCTCCAGCACGCGCGTCCGTCCGGCTGCTCCACTCGGCGCCATCCTTCATCCGACATCCAAAAACAACAACAACAATCCAGCGCTGGACATCCGACACGCGCGCCGTCCTGCGACTGTTATTTCTTTTTTTTTCTTTTCTTTTTTCACTTTTCAAGTCCCGCTGATGTCACTTCCTGTGAGGACGGTGCAGGCAGGAGGATGCGGCGGGAAGCGGGCATCCAGAGGTCACAAGTTCACGGCGGAGGAGGAGGAGGGGGGGGATGCGGAAAAAGAGGAGAAGAGATTATAAAAGAGTGAAAATGAAGGGAAAGGATCATGGCGGCCATGCGGGCTGCTTCCAACTGTGCGCTATACGTTTTATATAACACTCGCGTTTACATCATCCCCGCTCCCACCCACTTCAACCGCCGTCATGCGCCTGTGACTTTCAATTCCTGATTATTTGCTACTGGGTGGCGGGAACGTCTCTTTGGACAAATATGATCCACACTTATATAATACAGTCATGCCCCTCAAATCATCTTTCCCCATTAAACTGAATGGAAATGACATTAATCTGTTCCGGTCTACCCCAAAAAAACAACACAAATGGAAATCTCTAATACTTTACAAAAACATGCAGGAATATGACATTAAGATTAAAAAGAACATAAAGAACAAATACAGATTTTGATACATTTTGTGCTTCAATTAAATGGACAAAGTGCTGTTCCTTCTGGTGTTCACACTTGGGAGCATAATACTACAAACGGATACAGTACACTCAAGTTGGGTCAATATAAGTCAAGAAATGGGTCTTTTTGTGTAAAACAACTCAGAAATATTGGTCAGATTAACCCATAAAGTGGATCGGTCCATTTTTGATCCATAATTGGGTTACTTTTGACTCAGCTGTTTTTAGAGTGTATATAAATTGAGGCAGTCCTCAGCGGTAATATTAGTCTTTTTTTTGCAGCAGATCAAGAATATATGCTTATGATTGTTATATTGTCCGTTTACATGTGTTGCGCCACTTGTTAGCATTAAACTAAATGAACTTCCCTTAGGTAAATTGTCTGGTTGTTTGAAAAACACAATGTGTAATTCTCAGTCTTATGTTTAGTTTCTACTTAGAGTGGAAATTGAAATTAAGAATTTGTTCAATCAAAATGAATCAATCAAACTTTATCGGGATCATGCGGTTCATACAAAAAAAATGTTGCTCAAAGTACTTTACATGAATTAAAAAATTCAACCACAAGGGCACAGACACACAAAAGTTAAGTGGGTCCTTGGGAAAAAATATGAAGTTTAGGAACCGTTGATCCTCCCACATTGCTTTTCATGTGTGGAGTTTGCATGCAAACTCAAACCGGAGGGGAAAAACCCCCAAAAACATGCAACCAGAAGAAGAAAGAAAATGACATGTAGGGCCTCATTTGGCTCACAGGCCGTGAACTTGAATTTTTGAAACGCAAGTAGATTGTTGGCATGTCTTTCGATATTTAAAGCTGAGCAGTCAGAAAATGGACAAATCCAGACAGCGGCGGAGTTGATTTCTTTAAAAGATCGCCAGTTGTTTTAATCCAAGCAGAACGAGAAGTGTCAAATACAAAATGAATACACCCACAAGGAGCATGCCGAAGAGCCCGAAGCCCTCGCATGCACTGAACTGACCACATCATAAACGGCGAACCTGACCCGAGTCCGCTTGTCAAACAATAAGCGGACCTTAATCAAGTGTCTTTGTGACGTTGGAGGGAAAAGCCTCCCCCCTCACACTGGCCTCTGCTCTTTTACCTTTGAACCCACACCCAGCAGCTCATCTCTGATCTACACGGGGTCTCGTCTCGCATCCCGCTCAGGCCGCAGTGATGGATGACCACCGGCATGCCAATATGCACAATATTTCAATTTCCTGCGTCCAAGAAAGAATTTGGGAGGTTGCGAGAAGTTCAGCATCTCAGTGTGGTGCCTCGCGCCCGCCCGCCCGCTCGCTCGCTCGCACGCTCGCACCGCAATTTACTGGAGAGCACCAGGACCAAAACAACGGGTTGGAGAACATTCCAGAAAGTCGGGACCCCCCCCCCGCTGCCAGATGGACGGCGACGCCCACTTTGACACCAAGGCGAGCGAGTTCAAGTATTTTTTGGTGATTTTTAAGTTCAAATTCTATTGGGACTGATGACTATCGTAACATCTTACAAAAATAGTTTTAAATATTTTTTTACATCATTTTATTGGGTTATGTAAATTTTTTGTTGTAGTGTAAAGAAAAACAAGCGTTCCATTTATGTACCTGTAGTAGAAATTCGGTAAAACTTTATTGGCTGGAAAAGGCAAGCCCCGCCCCCAACACACAGAGTGAACAAAAAGTTAGCAAAGTAGTATGTGATTAAACAGAAATTGTAACTTTTGCCGTTAGCGAAATGGTGGCAACACACTCCCTTTTGTCCATTATTATTTTTATTACAATCATTTTATATATGGAATGATTTTGTTTGTCTTTAGCTTCACTTTTAATTGCGCTCAACTACTAAGTTGACCTTGTCTATATTCATATTATGCTATTAGAACTGTGAGAATTAATTATAAGATATATTGGTTGTACTTGTGTAATATTTATTTTTCCAGCAAATTTGAAATAAAATTGCTGGATTTTGTTTTGTAGGTTAAAATGTCCTTTACAAGCACGTATTAGGACAAAAAAAAAGTTATTTTTTTCCCACATTTGACCACATTCAAGTATTTACCTTCAAATTGGAGCTTTTAGTAACTACCGTAAAATTTGCAAGTCACAAACTTTGTCAAGACAAAACTCATGCTGATATGAAGGACTTGCATTCTTAATAAACGGTCAAATTATGTTACGCAAGAGTGAGCAAGGCATGCAGATAGGAGGTTGTGATGTGTGTGTGTGTGTGCGTACTAGAGGCCATGACACTCCATGTCTGTGTGTGTGCGTGTGGGGATGTGCGTGTCGTGTAGTAGTTTCTGATTGGTTGTGGCTCCGCTTTAAAGGCCGGCTATTGGTGGGGCGGAGCCAGACGGGTTGCAGCATGCAAGGGGGAGGCTGCGAGGCACGCACTGCGACCTAGTGGCGGGAAAGCGAGCTTGCTCGGGGACGTGTGTGTGCGGATGGCACATGAAAGAAAGTGTCGTGTGTGTGTGTTGTTTTGTGAATGGATGCGTGTTCATGTATAAAATGTGTGATGAGTGCGCTCAGGGACTTTGTATATAAATAAACACACACCCTCTATCTTTATGTTCACAAGCACACTCCGTGAATCAAAACTCCACGCATGGAAATTTATCTCCAACAAACACGCGCACACACACACACACACGCGCGCTATGCAACCCGTTTGATCTCACGTCCTCAATGCATGACGAGTTGTAAAAAATAAACATAAATAAAGACGCAATTCTTAATTCGCCGCCCACACGTACGTTCGCTAAACAAGCATGCAGGCGTTTGTTGTTCCAACAAACTTGCAGATGCACATTGGCTGCTTGTTCACCCCCCCCAAAAAAAGGCGGGAATCAAACCTGCGCATCTTTGGTCACAGGGCGCGGCGTCACATACCCACGGCTGTACCATTTCGAAAATTTCGCCCATAGGAGTCAAAATAATAGGAACGCGCTCAGTAACTTTGCAAACTACAACCATAATAATGAACAAATTTTAGCTTAAGGCTAACAAACGATGCGCTAATGAATAGCATCCGTTTCACGTTAGAACCCAAGGAGCAGCAGCTATTTGACGACAAATAGTAAAGCAAAACGCGAAAATGAAGCAATGCTCACAGATATATTCTTTATTCTCTGCAAAGACCGATTAATATTGCCGTTTATTGTGCATGTACTGTATAGCACCCAGGACCGTGCTATACCACCCCCTGGTGGCCAAGCTTCGTACACCAGAAGGAGTCGTTAGGGCTGGGGAGGGGGGGGATATATATTAAAATATATTAACTCAATGAAAGCTTGGTTCATGCTTAGCGCATGAGAATCAAAACAAACTTGCAGCCTTCATACGCTTTGCCCCACAATATAGTCGATCTTCTCCCAGACTATAGGGGGCAGTGAAGAGCGTCTAAATGAACAACAATTAACCTCAATTGAAGTTAAAAAAAAAAATGCTATATTGTGATACATAGTTTTTTTTTTAGGTTATCTGGCATCTCTTTTTTTTTGTAAAGCACTAATGGTATCAGTAAATTAAGTACTGGTAAAAAGTGGTATCAAAAATGCAAATGAACATGAAAATGTTGCTACCTTTCAGTTTTGCTTGCCCTCTGAGGTGTACCTAATACTGTGGCCCATTTTGCATTTTTTTGGGTTATGGTCATCTGCTTGATGGGAAAAGCATCACGAACCCCCCCCAAAAAAAAATTCTGATTACCCTCCCCTTCCAGATGTATATCGCAGAGGAGATTGCAAGTACTTAAGAGCTGATAAAGAGGCGGGGGCAGACGGGTGGATGTGTTTTTGGTGTGTGTTTGTGTGTGTGTGGGTGGGGGGTGATGCTTCCACCAAATTTTGGGAGATGGAGCAGGTTTTAGCCGAATCCCACCAGCACTGCACGAGCCACGGCCCATTTTGCCTTGAAGCGGATTAATAATGAATTAAGGCACACACACACACATACACATATACACATACACAGACCCCCCCCCCCCCCCACCAAAAAAAAAAGATATTCATGCATGCTAATGCATCCATTATTTATAGTGTGAGTGGAGGCAAGCCATAGTGGTGGCCACATGCAAGTGTGGGGGGGGGGGTCTCTTCAAGGCTTCTGCGAGCACTGGAGCTCGGATTGGGGCAATAGGCTGGTGGGGGTTGGGGGGGGGGGGTCCCCTCCCCTTTGCCAGACTAGCAGCTCGTGCATCATGAGAGGGCCACCAAATGTGGTTGGGGGGAGGGGTTGGATTAAACAAATAAATACATGATAAGAAATAATCATGCCAGAGAGCAGAGTGGAGACAAAGAGCCTAAAAGGGGGCGTGTGTGATGGGAGGTGGGGGCTCAAAGGGTTACACCAAGTCAGGATTTTACTGGACTGGCCCCTTCTTGAGCAAAAAGACAACTTTTACGGATATGGTGACTACGTCTCATCTATTACAGTGACTCCAAAAACAGTTGGGTCAAAAATAACCCAACTTTGGGTCAAAAATGGACCAATCCTCTACTTGGGTCTATTTGACTCAACTTTGAGTCAAGACATGAGTTTTTTAGTGTAACATTTTAGTATAAAACAATAAACCTTAGTCAGCCCCATTACTTAGTCCAAAAAAATGGGTAATTTTGTATAAAACAACCCAGAAAGTTGGGTCAAATTAACCCATAGTGACCCAATTTTTTTTTAAGAGTGATTGATAAGAAGATACGTGCAGGGCATAAAATAGTCGGAAAGCAGTTTGGACATTTATGAGAATATTTTAGACTAAAAACAAATTAAATGAATACCAATTATTTTTATTTAATGGTGCTGTTCCTGTTTCTACACTCTAAAAAATGGACCAATCCACTTTAGAGTAAAAAAATGGGTCTTTTAGTGCAACATGTAACATTTTAGTGTCAGATCCTTTACTTGGGTCAAAAAAACGGGGTGATTTTGTATAAAACAACCCAAAAACTTGGGTCAAATTGATCCAAGTAGAGGATCGGTGCATTTTTGACCCCTAGTTGGGTTACTTTCGACCCAGCTGTTTTTAGAGTGTATGAAAATGAACAACGGAAGACCGCAATTGTGGCACGTGTAAAACATAGCAATAAAGAAAATAATGATGACAAATCATTTCACAAATCCTGTCAGGACATGCAAACTTGCGTGCGCGACTCAAATTCAACTCAAACTTTGGCTAAGGTTCAGTGTGAAAACTTTATTCATACTAAACAAACTGTAAAAAAATTTGAACTCCGCAGCTCCTAAGAGACAAACGTGACATGCAGAGGTGAGAGGACGGAGGAAGTGGCGCAAAGTTCTTTTCATGTGCACAGCATGCCAGCTATGTGACGGGCCGGCCGGGCGGCGCTGAGGCGCGTCGGCTGATAAGATAAAGAGGTGGCACGAGCCAGATGACTTTCCCAGCCGACTGATCCCCGTATTAGCATAGATACACACGGTCATCCACGCGCTGCCTCATCTCCATAGATATGACCGGGGCCTTGCACCACCACCGACACATCAGGGCTTCTCAAACGGGGGTCTCCTCACCCCTGGTGGTCCGCCAGTTGCAGCGTGGGGGTCGGCAACATAATTACATACATATGGGGACCGGCATGACAATAAAACAAACCCGATAAAGCAATTATTTCCCTTAATTAAAAGATGTGTTTTGATTGTGACGCATTGCATAAATCTGCCATCTTTAAATTAAAAAAAAATTATAACAAAATGCGTGGTGTTTTGAGATACAAGTAACCCAACTTGAAAGCTTTTCAATTACGATATGAGCTATAATTTTTCTTTACAAGCAAAAATTAAGCCTTTACCTTTGTAAGGTGACAGTAAGCTCAATTTACCGAAACAGCAATTTAGCAGGTGGTGAAAAAAGTCACTTCCAGTTTAAGCTTACTGCCAAACTAATCATAAAACAAAAGGAATTACACATTGGAAATGTTAAACCACTTAGCTTGATGCTAACAAAGAATAAAGAACACCACAGGCTGGCTAAAAAATAGCATATATATGTGTGGTGAGTTGGGGAGGGGGGGGCTCAAAACAGTGTTACCACAATTACCTTAAGAAACTTAACTTATTACTTACTTTTAAAAGTAACTATCTTAGATTGTAAGTTACATTATTATTTACTTTAAAATCGCAGATTAGCAAAAACTGACAGCCCCACTTAACATAAACAAAGAAAAAGCAGATAGAAAATAAACAATAAAGGACCTAATATGGAACCTTGAGGCACACCACATGTTAATTTATGAACTTTCGAGATGCATGTATTCAAACCAAACATAAAACTTCTCTCAGAGATTAAGGATTAAAAAAATAAATTAATTAATTAATTTTAAAAAAATAACGTGTGTGCATCACCAGACGTCAGCCAGATATTTAAATCTATTTTAAAGAATGCTATTGCTTCAAAAGCAGCACTTGGATTCAACAGTACCAACAACTGTTAATTCATGTCAATCAAGATTACTTTTATTGCTTTATTCCTATTTTTTTTCCCAAAAATGTTGCTATAAAAATGGCAAGTTTGATACTTTTATAGTTGCCAAAATTGCTCTTCTTTAAAAGGGGCCTTACCAGGAAAGGGAGCAATTTATAATAATCTTCTCCAAACAGTCTATAAAATGCTGTTGTTTTTTTAAAGCGATGTTGCGATAGGGTCCAGAAATCAAGTGTGATATGAATAAAAAATGTTATCTACAAATCATCAAATGGTTGCAATGTCTTGATTGCGGTTATCCGAACTGTATCCAACCCTGCTCAGGCTACTTAGGCGCCATTGTTTGCCATTCTCACTCCGTGCGTGCATGAATCCACATCTGTCGGAGATGTGGCCAATATCTGGGCTAAGAGATTATCAGTGTGGCTTTGCAAAAAAACAGTTTGACTGGGATTGCCCGCCCCTTTCAAAGTGCTGCCCCCCGTATTATACCCGCGACGTGCCCCACAAGTAAATCCCCTAATATGATGGCACTATGAGCGGATCACGTCGTTTTACATGAGCTGCAGGTAATAGTCAAACCCCCCCCCCCCCCCAAAGCCCGATTTTAATGTTTCCCAACAAGCAGCACCCGAGGCGAGACCTCCCTGAAGGCAACGTTGAGCTAAGCGTTTTTGCATCGTGCAACCACATTGCAACCCCCAGCAAATACAAGCAAAGCCCAAAAGTCAACCGTGTACAAGACGAGAGCCATAAAGATTGGAATGATGTCCAAAAAAAAAACTCCGTTTTCATTTGCCACCACATGAGTCGCCATTTGTTGCGCCCACATTGGTTTTTATTTGTCATTTTACGACAAATACAGCAGCTTAATTATACATGCGACCGGCGCAATAAAAGCGCAAACATTAACAAGCATCTTGTTAACACACAGGAGCTGCTTTGAAAGCAATTTTTTCAAAAAGCGCTTTCACTCAGCACTTGTCTGATGTGGCACATTAGCAACATTTAGAGCAAATTACAAAAAAAAAAACAACATGGCTAACAATAATGCACTGCAATTAGGAGACCATTTTGTCGCAGTTAAAGCATTTAACCAAAAATAAAATCAGAGAACTAAGGTAAATATTTTCAAGCATAATGATTACCAAATAATAGCAATGAGTACAAAAAGACAATTTTTTAATAGTTGTATTCCTCCCACACATTTTAAACACATTCAAATTGTTCTTGCCTTTGTAATTCTGTTGCCATGTCATTTTGTTAATATACCGCTTTTCCAAAGTAAAAATATAAATATATTTATTTCTTTTTTCCATTACGCTGCGCATCTTCCAAACAAACTCAGTGCTGCCCAGCATGTTGTGGCGTTATGTGGTACTACACGATATATTCAGACTAGTCTGTAAGAACTCTTCCATCCATTTTCTATACTGCTTGGTTCACTACTGTTAAAAAGTTAACCTATGTAATATCCTAATTTTTTAAGGATTTTTTTAAACCACATTAACATTGTCTAAACTTCATTTCTTATTATGTTAAGGTTTTTAGTTTTTTTTTTTTTTGTAACGAAATTTTTAAAATTTATGAATGGGTGTGTACATTGCCAACGGATATTTAAGGCTATCGCCACCTACTGGCCTGGCATGTACATTACAAAGTTTTTTTCCAGTCATTTTCACAGGTGGCTGACATCCCAAATTGCTTTGACAATGTAAAAAAGCAAAATGTATAAAAAGCTAAATGTTTCTACTGGGTAGCCCTTTGAGATCTTGCAATGTAAAGGGCATTATAAATTAAATGTATTGTTATTATTATTTTCACGTAAGTGTATCCCAAGACAAAATCGGGAGTTGCATCCCACAGCTGCGTGAGTGCAGACGCATCTCCTCTTCATCTTCCTGACCCGCCCCAGTTGGTCCAAAGAGGAAACTTTATCCCGCGCCTTTGAGTCAACTCCCAACCTCTTCACCAGGAGCCTTTGCTTGTGTTTCAAAGGCTTCCTGGTTCTCCATTACTGGCCAAACACGGTGCAGCTGCACACAAAGTGGTCACTCTGGCCGTGACCCGATGCAGGCGGAGGGAGCTCAGGCACCCCCTGGCAAAGCCAAACATGCCGTTAAAAGCGGGGCGAACCCTCCCTCTTCATGCCACTGGTGTTGTTGCTCGCCACGAAAGAAAGAAGAGCAGCAAGTGTGTATTGGTGTTCATTTTGTCAGACATTTTTAAATTAAGTCTCAGTTTTAGTTGACGCTTGTTAGTTTTTATCATGGTTAGTCGACCTCATCCTGGTTTTATTTAGTTAACTTTTAGAAGACTATAAATCTAGCATTTTAGTCTTTATTTTAATGTATTTGTCTAGTTTTAGTCAACAAAAACTGTCAACGTTTTAGTCAGGACAGTCAGGTTTTTTTTCCCCAGCAGATAATATTAAACATTTCGGATCTAAAACTATTTCACATAAAATGTTCTCTCATGTTTTTGATTAAAAACAACTTGACACACAATTACTGTTTATCAACAAGTGGCTACTATGGCTCTATGCTACGAGCTAGTAAATTAGCCAGCATTGGTTAGCGGTCGGATTAACATTATTGTTGGAACGTTTTAGCCGTTGGATTTATGTTACGTTATAATTATAATTGAGTTTTTTTTTTTTTTTTTTTACCTTTCACCGTAAATCCACCTCCTGTCTGTCCCATGTGTTTGTGTACGTTGCACTCGCTAGCTACAGATTTGAAAAGTGTGTCACACGGCAGTGTCACTAATTTAGTAACAGTTATTGTTAATTAATATGGGTCTGGTCTAGTCTTTGTCCGGTGAAAAATGTGTGTTGACGAAAATATTCTTGTTTAGTTATGGTTAAGGAAATTAAAACTAGTGTGCATAATGCAAAGTGAGACCATTCGTAGGTGTGCCGTCAAAAGCCTGGAGGCCTCATCGAAGGCACGGCGCCCGTTTGCGGCCCATTGTCGTTTTTTGTTTTTTTTTAGCGGGCAGCTAACATTTGACACCCGCTTTGTAAAAACTTGAATTCTTCATATTCCATTTAAATGTTGTCACTACAAGCCTTAAAAGAAAAGGTTAGCACATTATAAATATTTGACACTCTTCGCTCTTTCAGACCGTATGGACGTCGTAGCACTCATCAATCTTGGGCGATGCAAAGCAAAATCCGCAAACTGCCCCCTCGAGGCAATCCCATCAAGCTGCATTCACCGGGAGCCAATGTTAAGCAAATGGCCAAAGAAATGGTTACCTAGTGAATCCATTACCTCTTCACCGCTGACAATTGTCTTTTAAAAGACTTGCGCTTTGCCTTGGAATGAGCCAACTTCATTATAATAGCAACTGGCAGCTCTGCTTAACATGTCAATGGCGCTCGGCCCGCATGCATAATTCTGCGGTGTTATTGTGGCGGCCGCTGCGTTTTTCACTGACAAAACCAGGCAAACCGCAGGCACGCGGGCCTATTGTCATGGGCGCATCCATCTGGATCAAGGCCATTAGAGGATATTTGCACTTCCTCTGTGGCTCCTGGCTCTTTTTTTTTTTTTTTGTTTGCTTGTGCTTTTTGACATGCAGCAGAAGGAGCAGGCCTCAGCCACCAGCGGTGGGCCGATTGAGGTGCAGATTGACCAGAGGGACGGTGTGCAAAGGGGGGCAGCGCTCCTGTCAAACGCCGTGATGGACGCCCACGTGGGGGGCGGATGGCTGACGGGCCGGCGCTTTGCGAGGGCCCGCCGCAATTGATGGGACGCGGCGAGGCAGGCGGCCCCGCAAAGCAGGCTTTTGTCCCCGGAGATGTTGGAGGGTGTATCGCAATGTCGGAGGAGCTTCGGTTTCAGCACACTTCTCGTGTCAACTGCCTGCCGTGTACAACAACCTTAACTAGAAAACAAACTCAAAGTGTGCTGACGTCACGCTTCAAATCAAAGAATTGGACCGCAGCATTTCTGAATCCTGTTGTTAAAAGAGCAGAAGGAAGGCTGTGTATCTTGCATGTATTGACTTCTTGTCATTTCGCCTATTTTGAAAATGAACAATCCAAGTCTTATCATGATAGAAAGTTATCTTGCTGGGAAGAGAAGAAATGCAAATATTTTAAAGAAAAATGCAATCGTTATTTGGAAGTACTACACGATATATAACTCATTTTCATTATACAATATATGGTGAAGATGTTGAGATTGACAAGACAGGAGAAGGAGAGGGGCCGAGACAACAGTTTGCATTCAATATAATGAATATGAATATAAGGAATATGACCGCACAAAATCGCAAAAAAGTGCCATCTGGAGCAATTCTGAATTAATATCCATCTAATAACATGATAAAAACAAAAACATTACATTTAATATATCAGACAATCCTGGGATGTATTCATGTGTGCAGATTGCTACAGATGTGTTTTGCTCATTGAAGGTGACTTGAACTAGTTTTGCTCAAAATAGCTAATCAGAGGACGGATATGAGCAGCATCATGAAATGTGATTGGTTACAGAAACACCACCACTGAGTTTGACGGCCCGGCCGGGGCAGATTCCAAACATAGAAGCTTTTTTTGGTCAAAAAAAAAAAATTAAAAATCTAACATCCACATTTGTATGTGGGAAGCAGTGCAACTAAACTGTTGTGTTTTCATTTTCCATTTGTGTGTTTTTGTACCATTCAATAAAAAAGCTGAAGGTGCATTCTGAAGTCACTTTTTTTTTTTTGCATTTCACCCGAATATATATCTATAAATATCAAATATACATTATAATTAATTCATAATTCAAAATTAAATTATTATTATTATCATTAATAATATTTTTTTAATTAATTTTAATAATAAGAAGAAGAAGAAGAAATAATAGGAAGGAGAGAAAAAAATCATAAGTTAGGACACTAGTAAGTCAAGCTACCACTTGCATTAGAATTTTGTCCATAAATGTAGGTCAGCTGTACATAGTATCTTCAAAAAGTGCCCTTAGAGACGCATCCAAAAGAACCACTTGAGCTCCCGACACGTGGACGCGTTAGCTGTCAATCCAAATGGGCGCGCATGTAACGTATACGCTTGCCGCTGCGTGCTCAGCCCTTGGCCGCCGCCAGGAATGCTGACAGAATAGCCACCCCAGCCCCTCGTCCTCCACCCCACCCTCACCGATATCATTCTTGATTTGATTAAGATTGGAAGCCCACAGCCCCATAGCGGCAGATATGTGATGCTGAGGCGGGTGGGCCGACAGGCAAGGCGCAGAGTTGGGGAGGGAGGCGGGCGAGTTACCTGTGGCCTGGGCTCCAACTGGGAGTAATTTGGAACAGACTGCTCCCAATGTGTTCATTAGGTTGCGATTGGACGGCGAGCGCAGGTGGGGAGGGCTCGCTCAGCCTGACGCTGAATAGTCCTGATTGTGCCCAGCATAAAACGCCATCTGTTTCAATGAGAGGCAGAGAGCGAGAGAGAGTTAGGAGGAGGAGGGCGCCAGCGATGAAGAGTCATGTTTTATGATGTCGGGGGAATCTTGAAGCCAGGTACGCCAATAGCAGTTTTTAACACCGAAACCAGGGGTGGGCGAAGTATGACCCGGGGGCCACATATGGCCTCCTATGTTCTTTAATCTGGCCCTTCAAGAATTTAGATTAGCAAGAGAGTCCTGTAGTATTTGTTGCCTAAAAGCGTTTACTGTACACACCAAATAGCTGAAATCATGCAAAAGCAAAGCAAAGAGAACAAAAGTAGATTCAAATTACTAAAAGAAAGTATGTTGACAGCATTGAAACACATTTGCAAATAAAAAAATTTAAGACATTTAAATGAAAAGAAATGAAAATGAAAAGTAGCTTTCTGAAATAACCAATGATTGGTTAAAAGGCCTTAATCAAAATAATATGAAAAAAAAAATGTAACCTGCATTTAACTCTTATACTCTACTGCCACCTGCTGGCCATTTTGTAATAACTACCATGGCTTCAAGCATTCTCTTCAGTTCAGAGGCTGCATCAAAGCCTTTTGATTGCTCTAGGATAAATTTAAAAAAAAAAAACATTTTTAAAACGTATAAATACGTCTTTGGAAACGTGGTGATATTTAAAATAGAAGATATTTAAGTTTTTGTGATCAAATGAGTTAAACGCATTTATACTTGGTACTGACTTCACTTTTGTTGACTGCTAATTCCATTTGTGTGCAGCATAACAGCTAAATGTCGCTTCACCTTGTTTGCTTTGAAACCTGAGCTCCACTAATTGATTGCGATTTTTTTCCTAAAAAAAAAAATCTTTAAAATCAATTCAACCATCCATTTGCAATATCGCTTATTTATCCATATCCAGGTGTTGACAGTTGAAAGTTGAGCAGTGCATTGATTGCGGCTTGATTTTTCATGATTTTGAAACCGCATTTTAAATACTTGATGACATGAGTCATTTCGATTTGGAAGGGGTTTTAGCAGTTACGCCAATCTTATTCTGAGATTTTTTTTCACTTTACACACGCACTTTAAATAATGCTGAGAGCGAATGTGTGCATCTGGTATTTATCCTCAGATGAAAAACAGGAGTTGACTTTATTAGCAGAATGTCTGATCTTCAAGATCAAATTTTTTGGGTCCAAATAGTTAGCCTAATAGCAGAATATATATTTTTTTAGAGGGCGGGGGCAATATTCAGAAGAAAAAAAAACGAATAAATTTGCCACTTTATAAAGTCGCATATTTTAAAGAAAAAAATCGTAAAATTTGCGCGTTTATAAAGTGGCAGATTTGCGAGAAAAAAACTCAAAAACTTACGAGAAATACAAAAAGCGCACTACTTGAATGTTTGTGCCAATACTTTTCGGTCCGATTTTCAAATGAGGAGATAGTAATTGCTTTAGCGGAGATTAACCATATGATGTTAAGCATTCACTCTTTGAAGCGTTCGGTACTGACAGCAATAAAGACGCCTCGCTTTGCGAAGGTCAACACCCTGAGGATCAAGCATTTAAGTTCATTTGTTAAAATGTGTATTTACATTACAGAATTATTATTTACACATTCATACATTTTGGTATTTTTTTGTACAAGTAGCTAAAGTTGATGTGTCTAATCTGCTGCTCTCCGTCATTCACTCGCATTTAGCTAAAGTATGCTAGCTTCTGATTGGTTAGCGTTTAGTCAGCTGACAGGGGATCAGGAAGTGTTGTCGCTCTAGCAGCGGTGAATGACGAGTAAAGTTGAAATTAAGAATGAAACCGTCCGTCTCCAGCCTGCCTTTTAATTTTATAAACAGTGTCCCATTAACCACCAACCAATCCTCACATTAGACTATAGCTACGCTACGTGTACTTCTCGTATGTTTTTGAGTTTTTTTCTGCCAATTTATAAACGCGCAAATTTGCCACTTTAGTTTTTTTTTCCCTCTGAATATTGCCCCTGCCCTCGAATCATACGCCCTAATACGGTCGTATAATTGCCAATGTCATGTTCTAACTTTGTATCATAACATTGATAAAAAAGTACTAGTGTTCTAAAATGTGTCGATTTCATCAAGGCAAGGAGCCTCTGAATTTGCTGTTCTTGTTTTCTGAAAATGTTCAAATCCACTAAGGCAAACGTGTCCTTAGGCTAACGAAATATTATTTACACGCCGCAACGCTCATTTCCATGGGAAACAAAAGGAAGAAGGGCTGCTAACGTCCGCTAGGCCGACTTTTGAAGCGTCTTTATCGGGTTTGGCAGCACGGCCTTTTGCGTGTCCAAACCCGCTCGGCGATTGTCAAGCTTTTATGCTCGCCAAGGTGTGTCCAATGCGCCGGGGCTTTGTGCGGCGAGGGAGACGACACATCGCATTCTGTCTTGTGTCTTGAGCGAGGGACGGCTGTTTCGGGGGGGGGGGGGGGCTGTACAACAGAGGGCGGTGAATGGGGGAGGGTGGGGGCTATCAAAAGGGGAAAGTTGAAGAAAGAAGGCGGCGGATCTTCAAAGGCGGAACGCACAAAGGCTCTTAAAGCGTTACTTCATGCAGAGTTGTGCCAGATGTAATTGCGCGAGGCCGGGAGAGAGCTCCACCCTCGGACGGCGGCGCGGGGACGAGGCCGAGGGGGGACGTTGCGAGCGTTACCTTCCATAAACAGACAACAGAGGGGAGGAAGGCCTTGCGATGTCAATCTCGATGGGCATCAAGCAGACGCCATCAGGAGGCATCTCGGATTCATAAAACGCAATTAAGATGACGATACGGCAGCAGCTGGAGTGCTGCACACCATTTATTGCATAATTCCACTAGTAGAATTTGATGTAACTCAAAGTACTAGCGGCACATACGTTAGCTGTCAACCAGTGCACAGATTTGCCTCACTAATAACATCCACTGTAGTCGTTCACCAAACTTGTTATTCTAATACACTAGTGTACCCAACTAGTGACGACAACAAGCATACTAGTACGTGGACAATTCTGCGTACTATTTGCATATCCCATGACGGTTTTAGAACTACTATATGCAATTTGTGTGCACTTGGAGAACAACTGCATCTTACCAGTGAGGCTTAACTGCACACTAGTTGACAACCTAGTACTACTACAGTGACCTTATACATTTCTACCAAATAAAATCTAGCGTTTCACTATTAGTACTAGTAGCGTGCAGATGTCAACTAGTGCACAGTTTTCTCACTAGCAGTAACATGTAGTTGTTCAACTAGTGCCCTCGTTGTTGTTGTACTAGTGCGCCCTAATCATACTACGAGTGTGCGCTGTTGTACTAGTGTACTATATTGTCATACTAGTACTTAGACATGTTACTACTGAGACTACTATGTTCAAGGAATTTAATTGTCATAATAACACACATTTATACAAGATATGGCACAAAATTTGATGTGCTACTAGTACTGTTAGGGACCGTTTGCTAGTATAATTTTATAGTGTCACTAGTAGTACGGTATCGTTTTGTCTCACTAGTGACATACAGTAGTTGAAAGCCATTCGATTCGTCTAACTAGTGATGACAAATAGCGTACTAGTGCGTGGACAATACTGCACATTTGCATATCCTGTGTCGATTTTAGAACTACTATACGACATTTGTGTGCACAAGGACAACAACTGCATGTTACCAGTGAGGCTTAACTGCACACTAGTTGACAACCTAGTACTACTACAGTGACCTTATACATTTCTACCAAATAAAATCTAGCGTTTCACTATTAGTACTAGTAGCGTGCAGATGTCAACTAGTGCACAGTTTTCTCACTAGTAGTAACATGTAGTTGTTCAACTAGTGCCCTCGTTGTTGTTGTACTAGTGCGCCCTAATCATACTACGAGTGTGCGCTGTTGTACTAGTGTACTATATTGTCATACTAGTACTTAGACATGTTACTACTGAGACTACTATGTTCAAGGAATTTAATTGTCATAATAACACACATTTATACAAGATATGGCACAATATTTGATGTGCTACTAGTACTGTTAGGGACGTTTGCTAGTATAATTTTATAGTGTCACTAGTAGTACGGTATCGTTTTGTCTCACTAGTGACATACAGTAGTTGAAAGCCATTCGATTCGTCTAACTAGTGATGACAAATAGCGTACTAGTGCGTGGACAATACTGCACATTTGCATATCCTGTGTCGATTTTAGAACTACTATACGACATTTGTGTGCAACAACTGCATGTTACCAGTGAGGCTTAACTGCACACTAGTTGACAACTGCATGCTTCCTAGTACTACTAGTGACATACTAGTGTGCTATATTGTGTTACTAGTACATAGACATGTTACTAGTGAGGCTATATGCTCAAGGATTCAACAAATTTAATTGACATTTGGTGTGCTACTAGTATTGTTAGTGAAGTTTGCAAGTATAATTTTATAGTGTCACTAGTAGTACGGTATGACTTTGTCTCACAAGTGACATACAGTAGCTGTACTACTAATACACAAAAATGTAACAAAATGGTAAGACAGTCGTCCTACTAGTGATGACAAATAGCGTACAAATACATGAACAAGTCAGCGCACTAGTAAGATACGGAATAAATGCTGAGAGGGCTTCCCAGAGGCCGCCGCCGCCGCCGCCGCTCTCATCGACCCGCCTGGCCCCCCCGCCGAGCCGGGACAGGTGTTGAGTGTGCATTGTTAAATATGTTCTCCAGGCACAAGCGCTTCCTCTGTCGGGTACATTTGCTCAGCCGACTCGGCTTCCCAGCGTGGGCCCGTGTTTGCCTCCGAGACGCCGAGCGGCGGTGGAAGCGGCGGAAGGGGCGGCGCCAACAGATGGGGTTCCCGCGGGATGGGACACGCCCCGGTGTGTCGCGGGACGGAGATTGCGGCAAATTGTGGCCTATTCATCTTTGCATCTCAAAGCTTGGGTGGCGTTTTGCTTTGACGTGAGAGGGAAGATTTGCGATTCAACGGACTTCACAATAAGCAACACACAATGCTAATGCTAAATAGAGAAATAGCATTTTTCTTTAAAATTACATGGAATTAATGGCAATGTTCTATTGTTCAAATTCTAGTTCCTGATGGTAAATCATCAAATTAATTGAATCCTTTTCTAATGTCGTTTTAATAATGCAACTTAAAACTTATTACTGCCCCTAATTTAATATATGCATACATAATTGGGCTTTCAGTCATTACAATTTTTAATCTTAATTAATCGCATGGTTTTCATAGCTATCGCTCAATTAAATTAATCACACGTTATAACTGTTCTAAATGTACAATAAAATTGATTTTTTTCTTAAGTTTTTCACACTCTTGTTAAAACTTTAAACTTAAAAAGTTAGCAAATATGGTTTCCAAATACAAATTTATTTTAGTCCATTGATGTAAGTCATTTTATAGTAAGTTATTCATAAAGTTACAGTTAACGGTTACGTTTAAAAGGAGTGGGAAAGAATAATAGATTTCTGTTGAGGTTATTTCCTTCCATTAGGTGGCATTAGTGTTTCATGTTGGACGTTGGTGACACGAAAACGACATTTTTCTTTTCAAATTCAGAGCAAAGCATTTGGAACACGAAGCAAGTAAGCAACTGGTGGACTCCAGCTGATTTTCTTTATTGTAAATTATAACTCGTCACCAGTCCCCACAAATACTTTTTCTTTTCTTTTTTTTTGCATTTATTATTGTTAAATTAGTGACTCCTTTATACAACGCCATACATATTTACATTTGTAAATGTTCATTAATGTGTTCTGTGCCATTTTTTTTAAATAAATGAATAAAATGAACAATTTAAATATTTTTTTAATGCCTCTCAACATTGCATTTAATACAATTTAAGGCCTTACTTTTTTTTGCTAAATCCATTTAATGAGTGATATAATGTACAGTTGTTGAACTATATTTTGCCACAAAAACACTGCTGTTCCATATTTAAAAAATAAAATTTACATTACATGTTAGAGTTAAATGACAGTGCCGCTTTTGTTTAAATTAGATTCATGAGAAGAAAACTATTGAAGTGTTACAAAGAATAAAATAACTTGTGCTTTGGGGCATAATAATCTATTTTTTTTAAAAAATATAACAAAATCTAATACAATACAAATCTTATATTTTCTGGACAAGGTCATTTCGAGACTTATGTTTGTTTTCGAATCATTAATTTGGAGCACTCTGGCCTCTTTTTGTTCTGGATTTGCAGAATTGGAACGGCCGCTCATGGCGACGTGAAAGCAGAGCCGTGATTAAAGTCGCAAGGAAAGATTTCTTCTGTGTATCCAAGCGATAGAAAATCATACCTTGCACAGCAGGGCCACCAAAGCCTGGCAAATTATTCTTTGCATATCAATAATTAGGCCCATGAGGGACATGGAATAATTCAAAAGACCGTCTTAGATTATAGATATTATTTTTGACGAAGCCAAACATGGGTTACTTGCTGTTATTAAATATAGGAAATTAAAAGCATAGCTTTTATTCATTACACTCAGGGGGGGGGGGGGCCTTATCGAGTTGTTACTCCACATACAGTGTATATAAAAAGTCTACACACCCCCATAAAAAATGCCACGTTTTTGTGATACAAAAAAAAAAAATTCTACCATGAATGAACACTACAGTGTATTAGATGTGCCCACATGTGCAGCACACAACACGTGTTTTATGTGTATCCACAAGTACAATGAATTTATTCCACATGTGTAAAACATAGAAAACATAGATCGAAATGTTGAAACATACAGTGTGCACATTTCTTTCACATGTGTACTTGATGTCTCAACACACCATTTCCCCAACACGCCACAAGAGTGAGGGCAAGAGAGCGGGGGTCGGGGGTCACAGCAACCCAAGGGTACCTTGAGTCTCATCCCAAAACCTTGAAGTGTTTTCAAAGCCCTGCCGCTGCCCGACCCCTCATCAGAGAGTGCCCCCCCCCCCCCATCATGCAACACGTACACACCACCCAACACTCATGCCCCCTGTACGTGATGCTGGGGGGGGGGGGGGCACCTTTCCTTTCCGTCGTACATTTCATAAAGGATTTTTTTTTTTTTGTTTAACTCACGTCGGCGTCAAAGCCAAGCTGGAGAAGGTTTCACCCCATGAGGGATCATTACTCGCGACCTCCGTGGCCTTGTTAGCTCGGGTTTGTGTACGCGCACACACACACACACACACACACACATGCACGGATTTCAAATATTCAACCACCTTTATTCAGACGCAGCCACAACAAGCCACATCAAACTACAACATGGAAATAATGAGCGTCGTTATCCACCAATGGGCAGATTTTTTTTTTACGAGCGCTAGTTTAGCATCCGGCATTCATTGCGTAAGTGTGTGACAGAGTCAACAAGACCAAGTGACATCAAATGGGTCACCGTTTTTGTACGTCACAGGTAACCTATGCTAACGCAGCACTAATTATAGTAAATATATGTATAAAAATGATAAAAAGGCGTTAAACAACCAAGTTAAAAAAAAACAATCACCTTGGCTGAAATTCTGTGTGTTTTCTTCTTGACGAGCTAATTGTCAATTCAACATCAAAATGTAAAAAATAAAGAAAATGCTTGTGTGAAAATCCCCAAGCTTTGAAATCATTTTGTTTTTGCGAATAAATGACTTCATTTGAGAAGCAACTTTTGTGGAGCTTTTTTTTGGGGGGGGGGGGGGGGGGTTCCCAGGTTAATTGCATGGTGCTGAGGCAAGGGTTTTTATTAAACAGTAAAAATATAATATAAAAATATATATATTAAGTAAAAAACTAAATAAACTCGGTAGTCTAATGTGAAAACATACACAGAATAGCGCTGATATAAATATTAATATGTTATGCAACACTATTTTTTTTTAACCTTATAGGCCACTTATCCAGGGTAATGAACGTCATAGCGTAGCGTAGCATAGTGTAGTTCATTTCCGGTTCTGGTTCTGTTTAGCGAGTAGTCTTATTAATATGCCTGCTATTTTGTTGCTCAAATTTGGATGTTCCCTTCTTCTAACGTGGTTCCAGTCAGACGTCAGTGAAAAGTGACTCAATCACTTTGGTGTTAAATGCGCTAACCGAGCAGTGTCAGTCTTGGGTTAGCTTAGCAATTAGCTAGCATGGCCATAACATTCCCCGTTTTTCCTCGTCATCCCTCCGTAAGAATGAAGCTTGTCAAAACAGAAGTGTAGCCTTTAAGCCGACGCAAGAGGCAACTCACAAATGTACAACTCATGAAACCAACTTATTTCTTTACATACTTATTTTGTTATGTTTCTAAATTTAGATTTGAAATCTTCATTTACTCAGTAACGTGTGTAAGTTGGTGTGCTGCTTACTTGCCATTGGTAGAAGTAAAGCCACCGGCGGCCATCTTGCGTTGCCACTCGATAAGCCTGTTTAACCTGAATACAATAATTTCTCCATTGTGTTTTCACGTTATTTTCTGAAAATGCCACCGCGTATGGCATACAGTTGTACCAGTAAGTCTGGGAGAAGCGTACATGCACATTTCATCGCCAAGAATTTTATTTTATTTCATCTGATATGGTATAAATATTTGTCTTTATCATATTGTCAGAACCTTAAACATAAGTTGTTAGTACAAGTGGCAAAGTAAACCATGAGGGCCACATTGGTAATGTGTTTACCACAAGTTACTTCAGAGTGAGGATCTGTTCCATGCTCCTTGCAAGTGTTTTCATTTTTTATTTGTGTTTTTGACTGTTTGTCCCCTTCGGCTTTAAAGCACATTAATTGCTGCGTTTTCTCTTCTTTTTTTCATCATTTCACTTGAGCAACTGATATCAACTGAAAAAATGGTCTTTTTTTTACATTATAATAATAATGATTGCTTGAGAAAACAGTCTGGGCTTTTTGTTAACTTGGAAAAGGCGCACATCAACCAATGGCCGTATTTAGCAGCACTGATCTCTACTACAGACAGACGCCATAGGCCCAACGTTGCCTTTCGAGTTTTGGAAGGGGGAGGGGGGGGGGGGGGCAGACAGTTGACGTCGCATTACACCAGAAAGCTGACAGCAAAGTTAAGGTGCTGCCGCTATCTGTGAGCAGATTACACTTGATCTGCGACGCAGGCCTGAAAAGAGGGAGAAGTCGCTTCAGTCAAAGCAGCTAAACGGCGGCGAATTGAGATGTTGCGGCGTGGAAACGAGGCAGTTATGCATACATAACGCGTCGAGGTCGGGTGCCCCCCCGCTGGGCGCAGGCACGACAAAGCCCCTCTAACTGCAATACCTCGGGGACAGCTAATGATTAATTAGCTTGTGTCATTAAGTGAGGCAAATGTCAGCAGAGCTTCCTGGGGAAGCTGTCATAGCATGTGGAGGATTGCGCAAGTTTACCCCCTCCCCAGGTACACGCTGGTGAGGGGCGCAAGACGAGTGGGAGGGGGACAAGGGTGGTGCAGCTTTCGGATGTTAAGGCAAACCCTGACATCTAGTGGCCGAATGTACAACTACACACAGGCGCAGTATACCATATCAAATTGTATTGAAATATTGAATCAATGTGTCTGTCCATATTGAGTTTCTCCGATCCCCGATTGCCAAAACAAAAATATATATTTAATATATTAATATATATAATTTACAATAGAATAAACTTCACTGAAACAGATTTTTAACACACTTAAAAATGTGCGTAGCTCGTCCATGTGGACATAAAAATGACTAAAAACAAAATGTAACTTAATTTAATATAATTTAATGTATACAACATATTCCTGATCTACACGCACACACACACAGCCCTGGTCAACATAGTAATTATTAATTTATTATATGTGTAAAGTAAACTTCTTTGATAATTTATTTAAAAAAAAAAAAAAAACACTAAGCAGTTCTAATATAAAGCCCTTCAATATTTGTTTTTGTTTTTTTTAAAGGAAAAAATACTAGAAAATTCTGTCACTTCTGTCCTAAAGCCCCATACAAAATAAATTAATAAAATAACAACAATTAAATTTAAAATGTTTATTAAATAATAAAACACTAGAGTAAATTAATTTTCATATTTTTTATGTAAAAAACTACCAAGAACTTTCTCATATTTTTCCAAAGATCCATAATATGCCAAAACTTATTCCCAATAAACTGAGGGGGGGGACTAACTAACATTTTTTTTTTAATATATTGTAAGGTTGACCTCTCACCTTTTCTAGAGGGCACTCCCTCCCATCATCCCCCATCCTTCCAAAATACACGCGCACACACACACACACACACACACACACACACACACACAATATATAAGACCACACTTCTAACATGACACTGGTGTCCAAATCGAAGCCGTCATCGCGTATCACACGTACAATCCATTTAGGTAAAGCAAGCAGAAGTGGACTTTGCTTACCAAAGTGGCTTGAATGAATGTTCCCGCACGACCCGGCGTCACTCACCATTAATGGCAACGCCAAAGACCAGAACTCCAATCGTGCATACACTTTGATTAGGAGCTCTTACTTACACTGAAGTCAGCGTCAAATCTTGGCCTGCTCTAAAAAGTGAGAGCGAGCGCGAGTGAGAAGGCCTTTGGCTTCAACCAGGGAGTGGCGGCTAAACACACACACACACACACACACACACACACACACACACACACGCACACACACACACACACTCATATCTGTGTTAATTCACATCTCTAAGCACACAAACACTCACATAGACATATAACACGTACAAAAGCGCACCTGTCAGGGCCTTTCCACTATGTGAGCAAAAAGCAAAGAAGTCCAAACCCCCCTTTACACACATTTGGTACACACACACACGCACACACTCACACTTATGTGGTATCCCATGTCCGCTATATTAAAGCAAATCCATTCAGCTCCCGCTTTCCCATCTGAAATAAAGGAATGAGCAATTTTCACATTAGGCGAGCGAGGACACATGCAGTTTCTCTCTCTGTGGACATAATGAATGGGATAAAATTGGGAGGGGTGGGGGTGGGGGGGGCAGCGGAGGTGGGGGGGGGGGCACTTGTGGAGTGTCTGCAGTCTAATCTGCCTTTGATGGTGAATGGTTTGGGTTCCACAATTCACCAATAAAGTCTGTACGAACCCACGCAGATGGCTGCGAAAAAGTCGACAATTTCGCGCTGTTGTGTAAGTCAGCACACCCCTGTTGAAATCCCAATTTTTTTTTTTTTTACATAAAACTATCATTAATTGACATGTAACCTGTTCAACTCAATTGAAAACAACAATTCATTGTTTCAGAATGAACACATTCAAAGTTATGTTAAAAGCAGTCAGCAGCACACACGTGTCACTCTTTCAAGTAGCCTACCAAATAAAGTTCAGATGTTCTAGCAGGCTTTTCCCAACATGCATTCATTTGTTTTATTTACGCAGTCACAGTTTCTTGGATCCTTTTACATAGATACTTAGGTCCCTGGTGCATAGCCATTTAGTTACCGCTACTTAGGTAAAGTTACTTAGTTACAGTTACTTAGTTACAAACTGGGGATGTGATTGCGTTCAGAAGGAACCAATCACATTCAGACTTGAGATACATACCTGGCACCATTTGAAGTGTTTCTGATTAGCCCCAAATAACGTTCAGACGTTCTAATAGACTTTTCCGTAGTTATTTGTTATTTTGTTTCGGTACAGTTACTTAGTTACAAACTGATGGGGCGGTAACTGTGTTCAGAATGAGCCAATCACATTCAGACTTTTGCCCTGCCACCATTTAAAGTGCCTCTGATTAACCTTAAATCAAGTTGAGCTGGCTTTTCATGACATTTATTTGCTTGATTTACTTTTGTTACTTACGTGCAGTTACTTGTTGTACTTTTACATAGATACTTAGTTACAGTTACTTAGGTGTAAAGTTACAATCACTAATAAGTGACTAACTATACTTAAGAAACTTTTTTCCTTAGCTATTTGCTTAATTTACTTTAGTTACCTAATTACAGTTACTTTGGTAATTAGTTAGGCAGAGTTACAGTTTCAGAATGAACCAATCGCATTCAGACTTATGTGCTGCCACCATTTCAAGTACCTCTGATTAGCCTCAAAGTTCGCACATTCTAGCAGGCTTTCCCTGACATAATTGTTTCTTCCAAGCAGTAGCTTTTTCCCCGTTTCTTGACTGCCAGTTCCAGCTGAAGGAAAACTGGCCCAAAGTGTAAAGTTTGATGTCACGTACAATAAACAGCGAGCACTTGCCTGATATTTCTGCTTCTTAGCAGGCTGTTGTTTCTCCACTTGCTCCATTGCCTTGTAAAGGATTTTGTACCCTTTTCCTGACTGATACTTTTGAAAACCCTCCGAACGTGTGGAAGCCCTCGCAAGACTTGTGCTGTAGGATGTGACACCAAAAGTGTCCAAAAAGCCTACTAGAGCAGCTGAACCTGATTTAGGGATAATTAGAGGCGCTTGAAATGTTGGCAGGTGTTTGCTGACTGCTGTTTAACAACATGCGTTTGTGTCTTGCTGAACACAGCCTCGTCCGTCCGTCCCCACCGCACGCGAGATGTACATGATATGTCTGTAAAATATGAAGTCCTAAAGAGCCTCCCGATTGTGGAGCCATTGATGTGTGACGTCAGTTGTGAAAAGGAAGGGAAGGCAAAGGGGGCCGTCAACTACAATGACTGAATTAAAGTGGTAAGGAGTGCTTTCTCCTTGCCTCCCCGTGTCCTAAAATAATTAGATTGAGGCCTTGTGCGCTGGAGTGTCTGCTCAAAAAAGAAGGAATGACCTCGGCCATGAATGCAAGCCTCCCATGTTAAAAAAAAAAGAAAACAACTCTATTTCTTCACACTTGAGGTTTGTTGTCTTTTGTGGTGAGTTTAGCCATTCATCATTTGCTTTCATGCAGCTGCGCCTCCTCTTTGTGACCTTCGCCGTGAATGCCGAGAGGGAATGTGTCAGTCAGAGGCAGGTAGCCCTCATTGCAAGTTAATCTCCCAAAAGAAGCTTGTTAGGAAAAAAAAAAAAAAAAAGTACTTTTAAATTCTTGAAAGCACTTTTCTCTCACCTCCTTTGTCAGCTTGAGAGAGCGCGAGTGTGCGGCCGGCGACAATGGCAGCCAAGTGTGGCGGCGTAATCACCTTTCTGGGGGGGAAAACACCAGTAATTACTTCTAAACTGTTTGGGCTCGGGAGACGACTGCTATTGTGCTCGGAAATGAAAAGCTGACGCTCGCTCTCAATCTGTTTGTTTACAAAGATTTTTCTCCCTTTTGCTGCATGCGCCGCCATCATATGTGTGTGTCCGCCAGGTTGACCCACTTCTCACTGACAGACGGGAGGACATCAAGCAGAAGCAAAGGCTTCTATTTTCAGGTCAGCTTCAGGTCAAGTTCATTTCTTTTCCCACCACTCACTATTAACACAGTAAGTGTGAGATCATCACGTGCATCATGGGAAATTCTCATTTGAATTAAAGTGCAAGTCAAGTCCAATTTTTTATTTATTTATTTATTTTTTTCCTTCACTATGTGCCCCCACTACTAGTCTAGACACAGTATTCTAAATGCATTTGTGACATATGAATTAAGCAGCAAAATAAACAACCAATTTGATCTGATCTGAGGGGGCAGCCATTTTGTCCTGCACTGCCACCTGCTGTTGACTGAAATTACCATCACAACGCCCGCAGGCTTCCCCTGCAAATGCGCATTACCAAAACCAAAAAAAAAACGGGTGAGTCTTGACAAAATAAGCAAAAATTGGCACAAAAAAAAGAGGCCCATTTGAATGGATTTTTTTCTTCATATTACACATTACAACAAAAGACAAAAGATAATGACACTAATATAACCCCCCCCCCCCCCCCCCCATCACCCCCCCCCCCCCGCCCCACCAGCTCAAAAAAGGGCAAGAAATTGGCTACTTTTTGTGGTGGTATTTTTCTTTCTGGTGCAATGTTAAATAAATACAACAAAATTCTGTATGACATTCTTATCTTTACTTTTATAAGCTTAAAGGGACCATTATTTGTATTCATTATATATCTCTTAATTAATCAGCCGATCAGAATTATATTCTAAGCACTGGAATCAGCATTGGCCTAAAAAAAAAGAAAAAATGATATCATTCGGATCCAATCTGAAACCCTAACTTTTGCTTGAAAGTCGAGTTTCAAATCCTAATCTTCGTCTCGAAACCTCAATTCGAAACCCTTCTTTGAAACGCCTACCCTAGTTACAAAACTGCTTGTAAAAGCCCAACATCTGAAAACTGAGTGTTCCGTTTTTAAAGGCAGACTTTGAACATTGGCATAAGCATAGGGCATCCTCCACCTCTTCTGCATTTCATTTGAATGATGATTTTGTGTGCTTATGCAATGCGAGCGCGGTGGCAAGTCCTCCTGCTGCCCTGCGTTTCATTGTGTTGACCAATAGGTGTCAGTGAGTGGCAGGAAATGAGGAACGCCACACTAGCGTTTGTACCAGGCAGCTAAATAAAGAGCATTTATACGCCGGGGTCCCTTTGAAGCATGCTACTAGTGCACATAATAGAGCAAAAGAGCAGGACTGGCTCCTTTGTACGTGTCATTTGCAAATCTGAATACATCACATCAAAAGGCCTTGAGATAAAACAGCTCATTACAAAGTCTTGATTAGTGGATGGAACAACATGTCATTTAGATATGGACTGGAAATGGTGGATTGATACAACAAATGATTCATTCAAGCTCATTTTTATTATTATTTTTTTTTTACTTGTTCGGCATGCAACCTATTTGAGTTGTTAGTATGCGCTGTGCGATATTAAATACCCTTTCAGGGTATGCTTTGAGCTTCAAAGTCATTTAATTAGAGTGCAAAAATGGACCAAAAGTGAACAATATCCTCCATACTGAGAGTAAAAATACAATTCTAGGCTTGTAAAACCCAAACAAATGATGCTAAGGAATTTTCTTTCTTACTTTATTTATTATTGGACAAAATTAACTGGCTTTGTTATTGTCAATTAATTTTAAGAAGATGCCCTTGAAAATATCCTCCGAAGGCCATACTGAAAGTCTTTTTTTTTTTTTGTATGATCAAATATGAAAAGGGAGACAAAAATGTAAAAGCATCAATTGAATTTTCACTCCCAGCAAAGCGAATTAACATATATTCGTTATTAGCCAATGCTAATCTGTACTTACACTGCAGCTCTGCTTACCCTTTGGCTTTGTCTTGGTATGGCTTCACTGCAATCCCATTGCCAAAACTTCAGTGTCAAGCAAATGTTTACTATTATAGCCTAGTTTGTGAGGGCTTGTTTTTAGCTTCCTCTGAGGGTTCTAGAAATGAAAAGAAAACAAACCATCATTATGCAGCACAAGGAGCAATTTGACATTACATAAAGTAAAATATTTGAGATGTTGATGTTTCAGTAGGTTCTTGGACCCCCTACTCTTTATAATCACTGGAGTGCTATTCAGACCGCGTTGCCCTGACAGCCAGTCATCCTGTTTTAGATCACGAGCACGACTGATTAAGTCACTCAATCTGGGTGGCTTAATGGAGGAGAAAATATAACAATAATAAATTATATACAGGCAGGAGGGTATTGCAGAACTGGAGGTCCATTTAGGCACCAAAACAAGCTATTTTGTTTATTTTATTTGTCAAGTGAGAAATACTCAAGCAGCTCCTCACAAACAGCGTGGGTCTAATGCAAACCATTTTACCAATGGAATCATTTTGAATCAAATAAAGAAAGTTGAATTTCATTTGAAGTCTAACTTTATTTGAGTGTTACTCATGAAGCCTGATGTTAGCATTTTGCCTCAAAGGTACATGCTAGCTGTGTTAGCTGCTATGCTAGAGCAAAATTAGCAATAAACTAAACTTAAGGTTTTTCTTGGTCACATGAGAAACAGCTGAAATCAATAAAAAGGGTATGAAAAATAAAATAGAAGACTTACCTTTGGTCTTCTCTACCTGAAGTCTAACTTTATTTGAGTGTTACTCGTGAAGCCTGATGTTAGCATTTTGCCTCAAAAGGACATGCTAGCTGTGTTAGCTGCTATGCTAGAGCAAAATTAGCAATAAACTAAACTAAACTTAATGTTTTTCTTGGTCACATGAGAAACAGGTGAAATCAATAAAAAAGGGTATGAAAAATAGAAGAGAAGACTTACCTTTGGTCTTCTCTACCTGAAGTCTAACTTTATTTGAGTGTTACTCGTGAAGCCTGATGTTAGCATTTTGCCTCAAAAGTACATGCTAGCTGTGTTAGCTGCTATGCTAGAGCAAAATTAGCAATAAACTAAACTTAAGGTTTTTCTTGGTCACGTGAGAAACAGGTGAAATCAATAAAAAGGGTATGAAAAATAGAAGAGAAGACTTACCTTTGGTCTTCTCTACCTGAAGTCTAACTTTATTTGAGTGTTACTCATGAAGCCTGATGTTAGCATTTTGCCTCAAAAGTACATGCTAGCTGTGTTAGCTGCTATGCTAGAGCAAAATTAGCAATAAACTAAACTAAACTTAATGTTTTTCTTGGTCATATGAGAAACAGGTGAAATCAATAAAAAAGGGTATGAAAAATAGAAGAGAAGACTTACCTTTGGTCTTCTCTACCTGAAGTCTAACTTTATTTGAGTGTTACTCATGAAGCCTGATGTTAGCATTTTGCCTCAAAAGGACATGCTAGCTGTGTTAGCTGCTATGCTAGAGCAAAATTAGCAATAAACTAAACTTAAGGTTTTTCTTGGTCACATGAGAAACAGGTGAAATCAATAAAAAGGGTATGAAAAATAGAAGAGTAGACTTACCTTTGGTCTTCTCTACCTGAAGTCTAACTTTATTTGAGTGTTACTCGTGAAGCCTGATGTTAGCATTTTGCCTCAAAAGAAAAATAGAAGAGAAGACTTACCTTTGGTCTTCTCTACCTGTAGAAAATGTCAAGGAAGACCCCAAATAAGCTCATTTAAAGTTTCGTCTGTTTTGCGTTTGCATTTGATATGGAAGTTGCAAGAAGGCTGGAAGGGGGGGGGGGCGTGTGGGGGTTTGCATCAGTGGGTGCTATTTTGAGCTATTTCGTATTTCAAATAATATGAATCACTTTAACGACGTATAACAGATTTACTTTTTGTCTCAGGACAGCCATGATTTAAGTGCATGATTCTATATATTGTGTATTATTGGACATTTGCGGTTCCAATCCCTAAAGATAATGTTTTTGTTGCACAATGAGGAGAACAAATTAAACCATTGAAAAAAGCAAAATGACGTGTTAGACATGGTGTAAAGCGTGCTAGCACAGTCACAAAAAGGAGGGGGCGGATGTTGTATGACTGGGGAGGGGGGGGGGGGGGGGCTGGTGACAAATTTCCAGCCGGTCCTCGCATCATGCAGGTGTCCTCGCTCGTGGATGTGTGACACCTCGGCGACACCAGCGGACGGTTAAGTCGGCAAAGCGGATCCCATCTTAAATATTTGACGAGGCGTGAAATCCGAAAGAGGAAGGATGTGCTCGTCTGGATGAGAGACCCCCCGCGGCGGTGAAGACGCGCGGCATCTGCTCGCTGCCATCGACCGGAGCCCCGAAATGGAGGCGGGGGGAGGTTGCGAGAGGAGCTCGGGGGGTTGCAATGATGAGAACCGAGCCGCCTCGCCCGTACCGACTGCTCCAGCATCATTTTTGAGCGGATAAAGACGCTCTTCTTTTTTTGCTCACACCCGCCAGCTCACCGAGGTTCGCTCCTGTGCGCGTGCTGGAGCGTCCATTGTGGACGTTTGCGTGTGTGCTGCTGCAGATGTGAGCTACACGAAGGCCCTTTACATCTGGATGCTGCAACGTGGATGAAATGGATGTACATTGCTGAACTGGTCGTCAAACACGTACACGGCTGGTTCCTGCTGATTTTGTGGCTGAGAAAGAGGCGGGATCACCCGGGACTGATTACCTGTCAATCACAGGAGTAACGATCAGACACATAAGTACAGTTTTATGGATCAAGGCAAAACATGTAGTTTCATACATGGATTAAAAAAAAAAAATACAAAAACAAAAAAACGGTGAAAAATGTTTAATCTGTGAATTTTGGGTGTTGTATGTGAGCTACGTGAAGGCCTTTGCATTTGGATGCTACACAATGGCCTATTTTTACATCCTATGGATCTAGAGTGTTGAATTCAAACATTTTCTTTTAATATACCGATGGTTCCTGCTGTCTTTGGGTGAGAAAGAGAACATTTGCTACAAGAAGACTTTTGCATCTGGACCTCATCCTGAGACGCTTCGCCATGGATTAGTCTCATATCCACCGGCTCTGCTTTGTTGAACCAACATTCAAACACAATTTTTAGACTTTTTATGAAGAGGCCAAATCTGGTTGTTGTTGACTTTGAAAGGGAGAAGCGAAATCATCCAAGATTGCTCGACAGTCACAGGAATAGCGGCAGACGAGACACTAATCACGCTGAAGTGCAATTTTTGTTTACATAACCACCAAGTAAAAAAAACAACATGGATAAGCGTTGACGAAAATGCTGAAATACGCATGCCAGGCCAGTAGATGGCGATGTGATTTATTGGATGTTGGTTTTACAGTAATGCGGTTATAAGCACCAACGCTGCAACAATCGTCTGTTATCGTTTTGGGTGTTTCGTTCACGCAATCGTATGTCGTTGCATCGTCTGTACAGGAGCAAAAGTGACGTCAATTTCAAATGTTTGTAAGCGAACAAACAAACCAAAACAATGGCCAGATGGCACCTTCAGATTTTGCTAATGTGACATGTTTTTGCCGAGTGAGAGGAAGTGTCTGACGAGAGCTCAACATGCAAACTGAGAGGCCAATTTGGCGACATCCCGGCATCAAATCCGAAAATCCCAGTTTGTCTGCAACCGAAATGTCCCGTCGATATTCACGATGAACTAACTGGGCCTGACGGGACGCGGCAGACAACGATGCCAAGCTCTCAGACACCCGCCTTTAGCCTCAATGTAACCGACGCCCCCTGGGATTTGGCTTCCGACTTTCCCAGTAGCGTTCCGGCGTGGGGCTCGATGGCCAACAGCGTTCTCAAGATCGCGCTTATATCCGTGATCGTCTGCGTGTCCTTGTTTGGGAATGTGGTGGTGCTGCTGGTTTTCCAGAGGAAGCCTCAGCTCCTGCACGTGGCCAACCGCTTCGTCCTCAACCTGCTGCTGGCCGACCTTCTCCAGACCGTCCTGGTCATGCCCTTCGCCATCGCAGCCACCGTGCCGGGGGTTTGGCCCCTGGACGCCCGACTGTGCCAGGCCTTGGTGGTGCTCATGCATCTCTTCGCCTTTGCCGGCGTCAACACCATCATCGTTGTCTCGGTGGACCGCTACCTGGCCATCATCCACCCTTTGTCCTACCCCACCCGGATGACGCCTCACTTGGGCACCAACCTGATCATCTGCACGTGGGTGCTCAGCTTCCTGCAGAGCACGCCGCCCCTGTACGGCTGGGGCTCCATCGACTTCAACCACCGTCACAAGATGTGCTCGGTGGTTTGGTCCTACAGCGTGTCCTACTCGCTGGTAGTCGCCACCTTCTCCTTCTGGCTGCCGGTTCTGGTCATGCTCGGGTGCTACTGGATGGTATTCCGGGCGGCTCGGAGGCAGAACGCCCTGGTGCACCCCATACAGACGCGATCCTACTCCCAGCCCCGCCCTCAGGACTTCCCGGGGCAGATGGGCTCGCCACCCCGGCAGGCCAGTTCACCGGACGGCCCCTCGTCAGGAAAGGGGTACCCCACTCGGGTGAGGCACCGACGCTTCCACTACCACTGCAAGGCCGCGCGTGTCGTCTTTGTGATCATGGCGTCTTACGTCCTCAGTATGGGACCTTACAGTGTACTGAACACCATCTCCATGAGCGCCAGGGCGGACGTACCCGCCTGGCTGTCCTCTCTGGCCTTGGTGCTCTTCTTCCTGCAGTGCTGCCTGCATCCCTACATCTACGGTTACATGCACCGCAGCGTGAGGAAGGAATTCCTGGCTTTGCTCTGCGGGATGTTCTGCAAGCGGGGACGGAGCTCGGCCGCCGAGACCTGCCTCACCGCGGCGGGGGAAGCTCGCGCCGGGGCCAACCCTCATCTGCCCAGCCTGGCTGCCAGGGTCTTCCCACTGCAGACGTGGGAGGAGTGCACCACGTCGTCGTCGCCCACCTTCGAGAGGAGGTCCAGGGACAGCCGCAAGGAGACCACCATGACCAGCGTCAGCTCCGAGCAGGAGCCCGCCGTCCACGGCAAACAGAGTGCATAGAGGTCAAATGGTGGGACAAACTCACACAATTTTACGGATATTTGGCTTTCAGGTGAATTTTTAGGCTGAGCCTAAAATGGATTTCAGTAAACACACCTCCATCGTAATTTCCACGCTCGCCGTCCTGCTATTTTTTTGTACAGTTAATAACTCCTCTTTCTTGGTCCGACTCTTGTTTACATTGATTGTAATTCAATGATCGCCCACTGAGCTGAGCTGAGCCTAAAATGGATTTCAGTAAACACACCTCCATCGTAATTTCCACGCTCGCCGTCCTGCTATTTTTTTGTACAGTTAATAACTCCTCTTTCTTGGTCCGACTCTTGTTTACATTGATTGTAATTCAATGATCGCCCACTAGGTGGCGCCAAATTAATTTAGTTTGAGACGGTGTAAATCGGAAAGATGAAGAACAAAACAGGAAGTCATCCACCGAAATCCGGCTTTTTGCACCTACAGAAAGCAACTGCTCTACATTCATTTTCAAATGCACAACTTTGGGCATGATTATTGATGTATATTGTGAGATGATTATGTAAGACGATTTTATTTTCACATTGTTATATTATATGTATTTGTGGGGATCTATTTTGTTTCTGATTTGGGGGAAAGGAACTACAGTATTATAAATGAGCGCGAGTGGCGGAAGGATACATTCCGACAGGTTGTGTTGACTGGACTGCAATAAAGTTGTGCTGGAGCCATTCCGTCTCCGAATGCTGTTTCTTTTTCAATGTATCCTTCCGCCACTCGCGCTCATTTACAACACTGTAGTTCCGTCCCCCCCAAATCAGAAACAAAATAGATCCCCACAAATACATATAATGTAACGATGTGAAAATAAATCCTCTTACAATAAAATAGAGGAAACACTGTGCAATAGTTGTGTTATTTGCTCTTGCTCTCTCTAAATGTATTTTGTTTTGAAATGTGTATTATTTTTAAAGTGTGTTTAAAGGCCTTTAAAAAAAAAAGTGCTGTAAATGCTGTTAAAACATGTTTAGGATGTATTTAAATAGGGTATTTATGTATGACAATGGAAGGGGGGATTGCTGTATAATTTTACGGGTGAATCCAAAATTTGACCTTTCTCTAAAAGTTTATCCTGAACGATTATTAAGTGGTGTTCTGCTCGGAGATCATAAATTTAATCCTGTTTAATATTTACGATGGCAGATTGTTTTGTATGTTATTCTGTATGCAGTCAAGACTCCATGATTGTGACGTAGGCTAAAATGGAACAACATCCAATAAGGAATGGATCTGAAGCTCGATTCATTATTGAAATTAGTTTAAGATGTTAAAAACGTACTGTACTTGCTTTAGATCGATTGTGGCTCTGCACAAATGTAAATGTTTGCTGTTGTTTGGTAAATGATATTGGACATTTGAAATCCGGAGGCCATCCTGCTCGTCGATCCGTCGTGGTTAATATTTTAGCGGGAGCAAATTCGCCTCCAGCCAGTCGACTCAGGGTGTGTTTTGGATACAGTACGGCTCGTGTCTGTACTAGTGCTCGTGTTTGGAATAAATCTGCTTGAGCGGGTGAAGATTTTCACGTCATTGCAAAAACTAACGAGCAATTTTTCCAAACATAGATGGTGATTGATTGCGCCTGTCAATGCACACAAGGACATTTTAAAAGAAAGACTTCTTTGTTATTGCAATATTTCTGAAGGGTTACAAGTATCGAGGTCAACGCGTGGTTGCCGGCCTTTACAATAGTTGATTGCTGTTCATTTCAACTAACGTCAGGCACAAAATCTGCTGAAGTTAAAAGTTAGCTGCCACCTCTCAACCTGACAAGGGACTGTTGCACTTTTACTGCCTGAATAATTTACATCAGTATTTGCAACCCCAACCTTAAAAAAACATATTCTTAATATGTAAAGCAGCTTTAAAAGGACCAAGTAATTGTAATAGTTGAGGTATGATAAGTTACTCAGTGTTTAGCGACGACCGATGAGCCGCTATTAAGGCGAGCATTTTTTTTTTGTCAGCCGCTCATTCAGGATTATTTCATTGTACGCCTGTAAAAGTGATGACAACATTAAGTGCTGTTGCTTTTTTTTTTATGTGACTTGAAACTTTTTTGTGTGCGTGATTTTGTATTACTTCCAGTATCACCAGAAAAAGTCTGTTGAACAAGAGTGGATTATATTCATGGTTAAGTGTTACATGTGCTTTTATATACAAAAACATCATTAAAAAAAAAACATCTAAATGATAAATTTTCATTTGCTTTGTTTCTTAACTCATTCACTGCCATTGTCGGCTATAAACGTCAAAAATTCATTTGAACTATTTCTATTAGTTAAATTTTTTGCCGACTTTTGTTAACAATTGTAAGAAACCTAGATTTTTTTTATTGTACATTTAGAACAGATATGAAATTTGTGATTAATCGCAAGTTAACTAGTGAAGTCGTGCGATTAATTACAGTACAACTAAAAACTTTAATCGCCTGACGCCCTGAACTTTTAATCATCTTTTTTCTTTTTTTATTCATTCACTGCCATTGACGGCTATAAACGTCAAAAAAACATTTGCGTCTTGCTTGTAAACTGAGCGATCAAACTTGTCTTCATTTCCAAACCAGACGGCAAACAAGAAAATACATAAGGTATCCATGTTTTCGTATACATTCAAGTGGCTTATACAAAGTGTGACATTGTATTATTGTATATATTTGCAAAACATATCACCGCGTGTGACCACCAACCAACTCCCCATCCCTCCTCTTCCCCAGTGAAGCAAACAAAAACAAAAAAAGTTAAATCAGTGAATTCACAGATGCCTACGAAATGAAAAATATCCTCCATTTTGGAACATGCCGCAGCCGCTCGAGCGGCAGAAATCGACGACGCCAGGCGCCTTTGATTCAAAACAAACACATAAATACAAAAAGAAAAGAGACATGTTATCAGCAACATATGTCAGTCAGTGTTTTATATGCTTTCCCAACTACAATACAGGCTGATATAGTTCAAGATTTAAAGCCCTAAAATGAGAACAGAAAGTCATGAGCATTTTTTTCCTTCGTTCTGTCTATACAATATATGTACAAGCAGTTTTTTCTTCCGCCATTAAAGTAAACCAAAAAAAAGAAGACCATTAACATTTAGCAGGAGGGGGGAAAGTGTTTTTTTTTTATCCCACAAAGTGTTCACAATGACAACAAGCCCCCCCCCCCACCCCCACCGTTAGTTGGTAACGGTGCCGCTCAGAGTATTAGCAGTCGAGAGTTAACGCTCCAAAGAAAACGATGGGACGACCGAGGTTTTTAAAGCACAAAAAAAAGAGGACGGGTTCGGCTCGTGGGGGTCTTGTCGGTGATGAATGACAATGTCTCACTTCTTGTCCTTTCAAACATGTCGCCGTCACGTGGACAGACGGCCACAACAGTCTCTTACGCTATCTCCCGCTCGCGGTCCACTTCCGTCCTCTAGTCCACCTTGACCACGCTGTAGATCTTATTCACGAACCAGAAGCAAGCGAAGAAGCCGATTGTTCCTGAGAAGAAGAAGAAGAAGAAGAAAAACGACAACTTAGTCATGTTATTGATACATTTTGTTGCCTGGCGTTTAAAAGCCTACATGATTTTTTTAAAGCCGATATAGAGCCTAAATAATAAAGATACGCAGATGAGTCACAAAAAACGTGAGGTGCGTACTACTACCTTTTGCGAGATACTGCATCACTTCAACTTTTGCTTCTTTGCAACCAAAAAGTTATCCATGCAACACAAACTTAAGAAAAAAAACAGTGTATCACTTCAGTCATTTAAAAAAAAAAAAAAAAAAACTATTTTGCTAAATTTAAGAAGTCGGTCTTTTCTCTGTGATCTTTACAGTCCACGCGTGAATTACGTCGAGATCAAAATAAGGACGGGGTGAAAAAGACCAAAATAGCGAAGATTAGGATTATTGAGCTGCAAAGTAGAAGCAAGGCGGGAACGTGATCATGTTTTGCTTGGATTATTCCCCGGCGATAATATTTTGACATCTCGTCCCCCCCCCGCGCAACTTTGCAGCTCCGTCTTAAGATAATGTCAACGGTTAGAACTTTTTTTTTTCTTTCTTATCTGGCACTATAGTGCAGCAGCGTCTTCCTCTGTGTGACATGGAAGGGGTGAGATGTTACATTTACTGGTGATCTACGGCTTTTATCCTCTTTGTGCGTGTGTCCATTTTAACACGGTGCGTTCATTTATAAACCAGGGATGTGATTTGACCAAAGTGAAATTATCTGAAAATTTAGCCGGGGGTCTGGGGGCCGCTGGCACCCAGCTAGGTCAAGGGACCCCCGGAGCTCATGGGTTTTCCGTGTTTTTAAGTACTTTCAATGCACTCACGTGACAAAGAAATAGACAAAACAACAGCATAAATTTTCAATGTATATTGAACTATCCCATATAAAATGGCAGTTTTAGTCAACTCAAAATCAGTCACATTCAAAAACATTGGACTGCCTTTGCTTTTAAAAACTATCACTGAGAATATCATCATATCTAACTAATGTGATTATTAAGTTAACACATAAATAAAGTTGAAGAGTTCAAATTTCATGAACAAATAATTGTATCATGACCAAATGAAAAGTAACTCATATTAGAGCATACCACAAATGAACGGAATTCCGTGAATTAGCGGAAAAATCACATCCCTGTTAACATCACATGATACGCAGTTTTGTAGGATTTCTTTCACATGTCAGGATCCAAGATGGCTTTTAAATAAAATAAATATGAATACCATATTATCCAATAAAAACTGTATTGGCCACTCAATATTTACAAGCCATGTTTTCAAGAAGAAAACTTTCCCTCACGTATCAAATTTTAATTGGTTGTAGGATACCTTTATCTCCAAACTTGTGTTTGCTAGGTGACCTAACAACAACTGACTTACCACATAAACAATTTCAATCTACACTTGTAGCCCTTACTATCGCTAAAAAAACAATTCTTGTTAACTGGAAAAACAAACAAACTCTGAATATCGACCAATGGTCTAACCTCCTCATAAATCACATTTTAATGGAAAAAATATCTGCCTCAAATAAAAACCAAATATCAAAATTTATAGAAACATGGTCTACGTATATAGAATTTTTTAACCTAATTCCGGTTACTTAATTCTGTCTGTTAGCGAGAGCCACTACATCGTGATAACTTACATTGATGTTTCTGCATCTGGCAATTTATTATTATATTATATTATTAGTATGGGATTTTTTTTTAATGGGCTTTAGGTGAACTGATGAATACACACACGCTCGCTCGCACGCACGCACGCACGCACACACACACGCACATACACATACTGACCCACATACAAAAAAAAGGGTATATATATATATATGTGTGTATATGTGTATATATATATGTATATGTATTTAAAAAAAAAAAAACATTTATTAAATTTTTTTTAATTGATTTGTTGGATTTAAAAAAAAAAAAAAAAAAAAAAAAAAGGAGAGCAATGATGGTCAAATCGAACGACCAATACTGAGCTCTCCTGTAAAAAAAAAAAATAATAATAATAATTGGTTTATTCAATTTATTGGCGAGTTGGTCCCCATATGGCTGTCGCACTTTTAAAAAGAATGCACAACATAATCATTTATGGCAGATTATTTTGTGAAGCCCAAGGGCAACGGCTCTAAAAACCATTGGTATAAATGGCATCAACACAAAATGGTGGAATGGAGTCGACCCGGCTAGACTGAGTCAATCAAAAGTGAGCGTCACTGTCTTTATCGGGACAGTTTGTTTTGACAGAGCCTTAGATGAGAAGTGGCTCATGACGGTAAAGGCATGACTGCTCGTGAATGGACTTTTATCAGCGCTGACGCAATCAAGAGCAAACAATACGTTGCACTAGAAGCTCAGACTACTTCCCGGTGTTGTATTTCTTTAAGACCCTTTGGACTTCGACAAACGTTGTAAAACTTCATCGGGCTTCTCAATTGCACAAAATTAATAATCTTCGTGTGTGGCTCACCTGTGAACAGGAAGAAGATGAGGACCATGATCATGGTGTATCCAAAGTAAAGGAATGTGCTGGCCGCGCCGATGATTTGCAGCTTGGAGAAGAAATAGTGAACGGCGTATATGAAGAGATAAACCGCTGTGAAGCCGCTTGTCAGGAAGGAACGCCACCACCAGTGGTAGTCCTGCACGCGCGTGACGCAAGGATGACAAGTCAGGAATGCACAAATACTTGCTAAGATATTGTTTTACACACACACACTATTTATGTCTGACATTTTTTCCTCTAATATAGTTTTTTATTTGTTGATCCCTTTCAATAATTTACTGATTTCTTGTGAATAATATCAAATGTTCGTAAAAATTTATCATTTTAGATATACATCTTTTTAAAAAGTGTTTTCCTTGCGCATTATAAAATACGAATGAAAACAATTTTACATTTAAAATTTCGCATTAATGGCTAAGTTGTTTATTGTAAATAAATAAGATATTTTTCATTTGTATTACAATATATAATGTGAAATAAGCATTACTTAATACAAAATGTCAAATATATATGTTATATAACAATAAACTTACATATTTTATATAAAATGGTTACTATAAATGTAACATTGTTTTATTATGTTTTATAATTGAAACAATTGAATGTATTTATTGATTTAACAATTGTATAACTATAAACTATTAAATAATTGGTAAATATACTATAACTATTTCACAGTAAGCTACAGTAATATTAGCAGTTTTACACAGAGGATATAATTTATAATATGCCTGTTCGAATATCAGTTTCTCAAAGGCTTCGAACACCAGGACATCACTGCTAGTTTCATGTTTTGTATCATTTGTTCACATTGACTTTGACTGTAATGACTTTTTTTTTTTTTTATGTAGTGTTCACAATCAGCCAAAAAGCTGCTGGTTTTAAAGTTTGCTGGCACCATCTAGTGCTCATAAATGACTTTTTTTTTTTTTTTGCAAATCCTCACTTTAACCAACCAAAATGTATGTGACGGCGTGATACGTGGTTTTAAAGGTACCTCAGCACATAAGTGGAAGTAGCAGAGCAGAATCGTGGCCTCGGAGCAGGTGATGAGCAAAATGATGAACACCAGGAACAGGAAGCCGAACATGTAGTACATCTGGTGGGACCTAACGAGCGCCACGCATTTCACACGGCGAGTTGAGCGCTGGCCGGGGCGAGGGTTTCGAGTTGTGCCTGCTTACCAAATGCTGTTGAGGATGAAGAAGAGCTGGATGAAGATGCAGCCGAAGGGTAGGATGCCGCCCATGACGATGCCCGGGATGGGCTTGGTGAAGAACGACTGCTCGGGAATTTGACGCGGGATTTGATTTGTTCTCACTGGTTGTTCAATTGCCTGAAGAACAAAAAGAGTTTATAAAAAATGATAAGATAAATCATGGATTTAAAGTGGGGACTTTACATCTGCATGGAAAGTTGTAAAATTGGCAAAATGTTTGATAAAACCTTGGTTAAAAGTATCAAAAGAATGCATGTATAGCTTTTTTCAGGGATGTGATTTGACCAAAGTGAAATTATGTGAAAATTTAGCCGGGGGTCTGGGGGCCGCTGGCACCCAGCTAGGTCCAGGGCAGTGCCCTGGTGGGGGGACAAGGGGGGCGCAGCCCCCCGGAGCTCATGGGTTTTCCGTGTTTTTAAGTACTTTCAATGCACTCACATGACAAAGAAATAGACAAAACAACAGCATAAATTTTCAATGTCTATTGAACTATCCCATATAAAATGGCAGTTTTAGTCAACTCAAAATCAGTCACATTCAAAAACATTGGACTGCCTTTGCTTTTAAAAACTATCACTGAGAATATCATCATATCTAACTAATGTGATTACTAAGTTAACACATAAATAATGTTGAAGAGTTCAAATTTCATGAACAAATAATTGTATCATGACCAAATGAAAAGTAACTCATATTAGAGCATACCACAAATGTCTTTGTTATAGCAGAAGATGTTATCTGTCGGAGTCATGTGCATACACAATGAACTACAACAAAAAAAAAAAAAAAATTTTTTTTGGGGGGGGGGGGGGATAAAAAAAGCGGAATTCCGCGAATTAGCGGAAAAATCACATCCCTGTTTTTTTTTTTTTAACACAAGGTGTCTCAAACTCCAGATCAAGTATTCCACAAAAAAGGGGGTTCAATTACTCAAGAAAAAACAAACAACCCTAATCCAATCTTTGGGTTCAATTACTCAAAAAACACAAAAAAACAAAACCAATCCAATCTTTATTAGGAACAAAAAGTGTGGGGCTGCGCTAACTTTTACGTTCATGTCAAGTAGGGGCCCTGGGCGGTGAGTTTGACACCCCTGATCTAGACAATGAATTGTGTTGACTCATTCAACACGCAGTACGACTCCAGCTGTTATCATACTTATTGACACTGTTATTTTGAAGCCATCATTTTCCACAAGAAAAATTGTTGTTCAGCGGCATTCCAAGAGGACAGATACGTACAGGCTTCTTGAATCCAAAGTAGGCGCCGATGAAGGTGAGTGGCACAGAAATTCCAAACCAAAGGGCCAGGATGGCCACCAGGGTCCCAAAAGGGATGGCGGCTGAGGACCCCTCCACCCAGAGGATCAGGTTCATCAGGAAGAAGTCGGCAAACACGATCCTGCAGAAGAGGGCGGAGGCGAGGGAATATTGACACAAGGACAGAAATGAGTGAAGCACATAGGAGCCCTTTTTTGGGTGAGGGAACCAACCCCGGGCACAGGAGCGCCGTCAACAGGACGTTTGTCTTCCACTTCTCCCCTCCAAAAGCTGCAATAAAACACAAAAATCATATTAAGAAGGGGCACACATTCACTTGTCTGTAGCTTCTTGTCAGCCATCTTACTTTTATAGAGGCGTGCCGACACGTAGCCGGCGGGGGTGCCGAGCAGGACCCAGAGGACCACGGCGCACGTCATGAGTGCGCCCCTGTTGGCTGGGGAGAGGAAGCCCAGGCAGGCCAAGACTACGGAGGAGCAACACCCCATTACATTCACCAACAAGTAACATATTCAGAGATAATGATGATGATAATAATGATAGTCTACACGCTCGTGGGCAGTTTTCCCCATATTTCAATAATTTCAAAACTTTTTCCACCTTTAAAGTGACCCTAACCTGTACAAGTCCACCATGTTGAATGCATTCTTCTGTTATCTCCTGCGTTATCAGCTGTGTTTGTGTTAATAGCCATGTTACACTTTCATTTTCTAAAACGCAAACTAAGCGGATGTTTGAAAATGACGACGGCGTTTTAGGGCCACGTACAAATATATATATATATTTTCTTAGAGGGTGGGGGCAATATTCCAAGAAAAAAAAACCCCAGTTACCTCTTTGACTGCCAAAAACGTTAAATAACGTTTAGTAAAATCCTATGGAGGAGTGCCAAAGACGTTAAAAGACGTTTTTTTTCAAAACAGAGGTGAAACTAACCATTTTCTATTGTTGATTACTGAAAAACGGAATAAGGTAGAAACAAACTTTTTTTTCTGATGAAAGATGAGAGTCCAATCTTTCATTTGGTAGTATGTGTGTTTCCATAGTCCAAACACATAATTTTCTGTGGACCTTGAAAGATCAGTCAAAAATGCTTAAATCGGCTGGCACCCAAGGCATCCCTTTTCTGAAAACGTCTGGCAGTCAAAGAGTTACAAATTTGCAGGGAAAAAAACTCGTGAAACTTACGAGAAATACACGTAGCGTATAAATTTGCGTCTTTATAAAGTGGCAAATTTGCAAGAAACCGTCAAATCAGCCGCTCTCCGTCATTCACTTGCATTTGCCTAAAGTATGCTAGCTTCTGATTGGTCAGTGTTAAGTCAGCTGATAGGGGATCAGGAAGTGTTGTCGCTCTAGCTGCCGTGTATGACGACTAAAGTTTAAATTAAGAATGAATCAGTCTCAATCTTACCTTTTCATTTATATAAAGTTTAGCCACCAACGAATACTCGCATTAGACTATCGCTACACTAGGTGTATTTGTTGTAAGTTTCTGCGTTTTTTTCCTCGCAAATTTTGCTCTGAATATTCCCCCCACCCCCGAAAAAAATATCTTCCACCTTACACAGCAATAAGATCTCTCCCGTTTGAATTCTGGCTCACCTTTCAAGTAGTTCTACCCGTTTACCTCATGACATCATTCCTTATTTATTGTGTGATCTTACAGAGTGTGATGAAAGTCATGATGAAGATCTGCGTTCCTTGTCCGAGGAATATGGAGAGCAGCATGCCTTTCCTGGGCGGGCGGAACACATCGCCGTGCACCTGCTTCCAGCCCGACTCCTCCTGTGCGTCTTCCTGCAAAAGGGCAAGTGAGACGGAAAATCAATCGTGTGCAAATTGCAGGCTAAAGTTTAACCAGCCACCAACCACGCAGTGAGTTGTACCTGGCGGCTCAAAGCTTGCCAGCAAAGCCACAAAAGGTGAACGCTGAGAACTGTAAAATTTGGTGTGCTGCAAATCCAATCAGTAGAAACTTTATAACTATACGGTTATACTCAAATAGTCACACCACATTTTACATTCCTCTCATGTGTGCTTGTGCTTCAGTCTCACCCAGACACCTGATTGAAGGGCCACAAGTGTGTTTGCTTTTCAGCAGGCTTACATAAAAGGGAGTGGATTTCTGCTTGGTCGATGGAACCTTTATCAAGTTTTCCTGCGAAATGTAACAACACGTTCAGGTCTCAAAAGTATTTTACACTGGAGAATTCACTGATGTGACAACCATGAGGAAAAGCTCCACCTTCGCGAGATGAGTGGATCTTAAGATTCTAGGGAGTCGCCAATTCAAGGCCACCGCTGATTAACTCTTTGACTGCCAAAAAACGTTAAATAACGTTTAGTAAAATCCTATGGAGGAGTGCCAAAGACGTTAAAATACGTTTTTTTTTTCAAAACAGAGGTGAAACTAACCATTTTCTTTTGTTGATTACTGAAAAACGGAATAAGGTAGAAACAAACTTTTTTTTCTGATGAAAGATGAGAGTCCAATCTTTCATTTGGTAGTATGTGTGTTTCCATAGTCCAAACACATAATTTTCTGTGGACCTTGAAAGATCAGTCAAAAATGCTTAAATCGGCTGGCACCCAAGGCATCCCTTTTCTGAAAACGTCTGGCAGTCAAAGAGTTAAAAAGCCATTTAAAATTGTGTCTTTATTTGATAGTTACTAGTCGTATAATACAGGACTTCATTCATACCTAACAAAGAAAAATGATGTGATTCAAACTGAAGCCAAGAGAAGTTCTGGGTTTTATCTTTGTCATTTACACAGAACCAAGCAAATATCGCGGGGTTTGTTTATAGCAAATGCGAGCACTTTGGCGCATTCTGTCCATCGGTTGATTATTTGAGATAACAGAAGCATCACCGTCTGCTGTGAAGTACAACGGGATGTCAATTTACAAGACACCATTATTAAATGATTCCCATTATTCGATACCAATTCTAACCACAACTGCAAAACTTAACAACAGTCTACTAGCTTATTGCTAACAGACAACGCAAAACGTCTTAAACAGGCTAACAAAATTAGCATCAACGTAAGACATTTTGAACATAACCAGTGCAGCAACACCGTTATTGTTTCTTTCTATAAAGTACAATAATGTCGAGTAAATTTTTTCAAAAATGTTGAAAACATTTGGAATATTTTTTGGTGCCATTGTGCCTCCATTACGGCTCACTTTGTAGCTCAAAGGGGAAAATTGCTGGCTTATGCATAGCTCACTTTTAACGTTTTGTTTTTACCAAAGCTTTGTTGAGAATACAGTAATGCCCCATCCATTGTAGGTTTTTCTTTTTTCACCCTCATCTAATTATCTGATTGCAGGATGCTGTGTGAAAGGACACACAGAGCTTCAATATCCTACTTAGCCGAGTTCTGTGTAAAAAGGTAATGGCGGATAATGCTGGCTCTTGTGGGGTGGCAATGTAACTCTGTTTCACAGTCTAATGTAAGCCTTCGGGAGTCAGCCATTTTATGTCCTCCGCTTGTTGAACCTTTTGTAATGATGGTGCACATGCCAAGTGTGGATGATGCTTGTACCTGGTCCACCTGGTTGTATCTGGCAATGTCCTTGTGCAGCGTTCTGAGCATGATCATGGCCACCATGCCGGACAGGAAGAGCACGATGACTAAGGAGTTCATGATGCTAACGACCAAGACATTCACAGAATATGCGTAAGCAACTGGTGACAACAGTTGTGCAAATACGAAGATGGAAAAAAGTGCTCCTACCTAAACCACTGGATGTTTGTGTGCGGCATCGAGACCAGGATGTAGTCCCACCTGGAAGCCCACTTGATCTCGTTGTTCTCCTGTAAAAAAAGGTCACATGTTCCGTTGTGTAGCATTTATAACACATGTATTCTATTATCATATTAATACAAAGATTTACCTCAAACGTGACAGAGTAGGTGTAAACGATGGACACGTCGTTGGTGAACTGGCTCGGCACCTCCATTGGGGTGGTGCTTTCGCAGTTTGGGTTCTTCTCATCTGCGTGTTTGATACTATTGTGGAAGGGCGGGAAAAAAAATCATCTGTACAACAATAAAACAGCTAAAGCAAAAATACTTGATACAATGGAATACCAACCAAAACTGTCAGGAAAAATACACATTAAAAGCCACATAAAAACTATCTTTAACAAATCTATGCTTCGAAAGCCACTTACATTCAAACCTCAACTAATCTTGGTAGAAAGTGAACATCTCAAAGGTTACTTCAATGGGGTTGGTTGTGAAAAGTCATCAAGAGTTTAAGCAGTGAGTACACATTGTGTTGGTTGGCTGTCACTAATTAGCTTTTTAGCTCAATAATACCTCTTTCCCTTTAAGTTCAGTTTAGAGCATCAAATTGTTACTTTGAACATTTGTTCTACAATTAATGTTGGTTTTACATTGGCAATAGTTTTCTTCTGAAGCAGATTTATTTTTCTTATTTCTATTGTTCCCTAACATTTATAAAACGTTTGAACACATGATCATAATTGTCTCCGATGATAGCACATTTAAGGTTCCAGTGTTTACCTCTTGGGCTCCAGCGTGGCACCAACCAGCCGAGCTCCCGTCCACCCGTCAGCGGCTCCTTTGTGGTAAGAGATCTTGATGTCAACGTGGTTGAAAACGTAAAATGTCTTCTTCTGGTTGAAATTGGCCTGGAGGGGAAACATTTTCAAAAGATTAAGGTTAGGAATGTGAAAGAAGTTCAACACATTGCGTCATATAATACATTTTGGCGTCTTGTTTGTATACCAAATAAAACAGAATTTCAGCTCACATTAATAACACAAGCATCCTTAGGTCGGCCATCCGCAGTCACAAAGCAACCAATGGGAAAGCCGGGGTTGCAATATATCTGCTTGTCTTCGACGTCATAGCACCACGTGACAGGCATATTGTCGATGATCCTGAAACAATGACAAGCGCCACTCAAAATACCAAACATTTTTTTCTCGGCTACGGTAAGCAAACAAAATCTAGATAAGCTCGGCTAAACTGCAACTTCACAAACCAGTGGTGCTGATAGTTGAGCTGCATTCCCATTTTGATAAAATCCAATCGGGTAATGTCCTCATGGTTGTCCTTCTTGTACGTTTTGGTGCACACCGCCTCACACTTGACATCTTGTTTGAATTTGAACTACACAAAGACATTTATTTTAGACTCAAGGGGGGTGAATAAGCATTTAAAATAAGCAACAAATTACACAGGCTTAGGTTTTCTGGCAAGACGCACTTTGTATGGCGAGGACTCGATGCGCTCCCCAAACAACACCTGTCCGAGATTCTCCGAAGGCCTCATTTCCTTGGCATCCTTGCAAAAGTCGAATCTGTAACAAATGTATCACATACGATGAGGGCAGGGTTACTCGTGTTGACAATGCGCTTTCAGAATGTGCAAAGAGAGTCACTTACACATCATATTCATAAGGCAGGACGGACTCTACGGAATCCAAGCGATTGACAAACAGCTGTATCTCTTTCTGTAGGCACACGAAATGTGTATGTCAGTGTCATTTGGATGCAAGGTGAAGGAAACAGTCGAAATTGAAGGATAATTTCAGGTTGCCAACATGTTGCTAAAGGTTTGTGTCTCAAAAGTGCTGTCTGACGTTTTTCCGTCGCCGTTTGTAAACATCCATCCATTTTCCAAACCGCTTATCCTCATGAAGGTCACGGGCATGCTGGAGCCTATCCCGGCTGTCTATGGGTGGTAGGCGGAGTACACACTGAACTGGTCGCATATCTTTAAGTTACTCAGTGATACTCAATTTTATTTACAAAATATTTAAAGACAACAAGCCACTACTGTTATTTACGAGAAGGGAGGGACAGAAATTTAATCCCATAGGTCCCTGTTTTTTTTTTTGTATTATTATCCTGACTTGTGTAAATTTGAAACTAAAAGTCATTTTAAAAGAAAATCTGCTGAAATAGCGTGAAGTATTTTTTTAAGCACTAATCACTCTTTATGGGCACATTTGTACTGTAGTTGCTATAATGGCTTTCTCTTTTTATGCTGCATACTCTGGAATATAGTTTTACGCCACCTTAAAAAGAATGTAGTTTTAGTTTATGTTTTTTTAAATTATTATAACGTACATTTGATGAGGTCTTAAGCCATTGTTAACATTGCTAGTTTGAACACTGCACTTACATAAGGAGGACAAAAAGTTGTACCTAAATACAACCGAACTGTGTTAGATCATGAAGATCATTCAAACTCGACACAATTATTATAACGGTTATTGCACCATTGCAATGATCAAAAACGTTTGACTTTTCAACTACCAATGTTTGCGCTCTTTTCGTTTCTGTCCTTTCGACATCATTGCGCCTTCGAGATGTAAAGAAATTGAAATATTAAATACAAGGTGAGAAACAATCGATTGAGACTCGCGTCAAATAAGATATTTTGTGGTTACTGTAACATACTATTTTAGTCCATTATACATATTTGCTTACAAATAAAGGATCGGCAACGTGCAAATGTGCAACAAACACAGTGAGCTAACATCCAGCGATATAACAATGCTCATGCTGTTTGCACCCGATAGTCGGGGCCTTAAAGAAATGCTAACGTGAGCTAGCAACGTAAACATTGACACCAACAGAGGTTAAAGGCGCAGAATTCGGCAGGAAATCCAAAGCATTACTATAGAAACCAGAAAATGGCCAATTCTCCCTACCTGGCAATCGGGATCACCTTCGCCGTCCTCGCAAAAACTAACTGGGGCTAAACCCGGAAGATAGAACGCCGAGCACGAGCAGAAACGCGAGACTAGAAAGAAAAGAAGCAAATAACCAAACTCTATTCGCCGTCTCATTGTATGTGTGAGTCGTCGAATATCACGCCCGCGTTAAATTGAAGTATTTCTTGTCCGCAGAAAAGGCTGCGATGGCGGAACAAGAATGGCTGGTTCTTTTTGCACTGCCTGGTCGAAACACAGCGACGTTAGCTAACGCAACGGTCGGTCAGTGTCCCGTCAGCCTCAACCAACAGTGAACACTACAGTGACGTTTCACTATGGCACGTGACGCGGAAACGATTGTCTCAACACGGAAGTCGGCGTAACGCGATTCCACTATGGTTAGCAATCTAATGTCAGCATGCCCAAAATTAGCATGTTCCATTCGTAACAAGGTTAGCTGGCATTACACGTTTAGCGCACTTACACAGTTAGCGCGCAGACTAGCATTGTTGAATGACATTTATAATAAGGGCCTCTTTGGAAAATCGAATCGCCTTATCTTTACGCCACCTTTTTAATCGTTACTGGGATGCGTCGCCGGATAAATTACATATTTAAAGGGGCTTCCTTTCGAGCTATAGGAAAGGACATCAATATTTCAAATTAATTTGAAAAAAAAAAACTATTTAATTTCCTGCCTGTCCCCTCTGCCACATTCCAGTCCGGTAGGTGGCAGTAATACACTTGGACGCTAGTTGCCGCCCGCAATCGAATCCAAACTGAGAAAAAAAGGGGCGAAGAAGAAAGGGGTGGAGCTTGAAACACTCCTGTTGAAAAGCGCTCTTGTGTCTTTTGTGGAGCCGCCTTTCTATTTTTTTTCGTGCCACAGCCAAAAAGAGAAATCATAACGAGTTGTTTGGGCTTCATTTATAAAATCCCCAGTGATCGACGGAAAGCCATCTTGTCGATCACGCTACTAATCAATCGGCCGCTTCGTTTGGCGTGTCGAGTAGTAAACACGCTACAGCCTGGTCCGCGGCTATCGCCATTTTGCGGTATTCAGCAACCCAAGCGAGGTCGGTAACGCCTGATGTCTCGATAAGTAATATATTGCACGTGTCTTAAAAACACGCACCCCGTTTAATATTCGTTCGACGTTTATGTTTGTGGATTTTGATTTTGTGCAGCATGGCTGAAGCAGACCGACCAGGCAAGCTATTTATCGGCGGCCTGAATACCGAGACCACCGAGAAGGCCTTGGAGCAGTATTTTAGCAAATATGGCAGGATTGTTCAAGGTGAGAACTAACTGACTATTTACAGCTATTCACAATTTACCGTTAGATATTTGAAGATATATTTTATCGCTGCAGCGTGAAGTACTGAAAACTCCTACCTCCGTACGAATACAACATAGACACAGTGGTCACATTTCGCGCTGCTTGTCGACCTTAACTCGTGTTAGTAGGACAATAACGTGGTCATTGGATGCAAGGACAAAATGGCAGATCCAGGTTATTTTTGCCGAACCGGCAATTCCCCAACAAGCGTTATTATACTGTGAATCGCGCGAGAACTAAAAGTACAAAATTTGCTCTGGAGAATGTGTATATACCAGCTCGCTGGGTAGAGCCCTTGTGTTCCAGGTCACGGATTCAAATACTGCTCTGTACATTTGTTTCATAAACGTGTTTACTGTATTAATTTGAGTTATGCTGGTAATGCTATTTTCAGTGGCGAAAACAATAACAACTTTGTGAAAAGAGATAGAAGTGAGTGGAGGGAGGCCGGAAGGGAACCAAGTACAGCATGAATCAGGACAAAATAACCAATTTCCAGCAGTCTCCACATCAATCTACTGAATGTATCGCACTAGCGATTGGTGAATCTGAGCTGTTAATGGCAATTTAACCACTGCCTTAAAAAAAAAAAAATCAGCAGATAGTGTTGCGATTAACAATTATGTTGTACTGGTATCAATGAGTAGACTCACACAAGCACCTGAGCATCTTTCCCTGCAGCAATGAAAGTTAAAACAGTTGCACATCAACGGGTATTGCTCTTTAAGATCTTGTCGCAGCAGCTGAAATTCATTTGTGGTTGCCCACCACAAATAAATCAATACATCTGAAATAAAAACAGAGCATATCATTTGACTAAGTTGCCTGTAGGTAGGCCCAACTATTGTGCTTCCTCCATTTCCCTGTCTTTCCAGTTCTTCTGATGAAAGACCGTGACACAAACAAGTCGAGGGGTTTTGCGTTTGTGACGTACGATAGTCCAGCCGACGCAAAGGATGCCGCACGTGAAATGAACGGAAAGGTATGGATTGGATTAACGTATGCATTTTAGTGATAAATGATACAACTGATTTTTATATGAGGGGCTCTGATTTTTCTGTACTACAGTCACTTGATGGCAAGGCCATCAAAGTGGAGCAGGCTACCAAGCCTAATTATGACTCTGGGGGCAGACGCGGACCGCCACTCATGCACTCTCGCAGTCGTGGCCCACCCAGAGGCCCCCGTGGATCCAGGGGAGGTGGGATGAGAGGCCCATCCAGAGGTAAATCTTAGTTGAATTTGTACATTTTTGAATGGAATTTGCATCTATTGCACCTTATCTTGTCTCTGTTTTCTGTTGTACTTGCAGACTACTATGACGACGACAATGGAGAACCCTTCTTTAAGGGGATGTCATCAAGAGGGCCCCCACCAATGAAGAGAGGACCACCTATGCGCAATGGAGGCCCCCCACCCAAAAGGCCTGCCCCATCTGGTCCAATGAACAGACGTAAGTTTTGCCCCATGCCATCTCAAAGTATAGTAAACGGGACATTATTTCCCATTGACGATGCATAAATTGAAGATTCATTTGCTCGTTTGGTCCGTAACATGTCAGAAAATTAGCACACAAAAAATGTTGATCATTGTTTCCCAAAAGAAAATCTGATCTTTGCAAATGTATTATTTTTATTAGAAACAATCAGTCTTGCTTTCATGTAGAACAGCAGAATTGGAGAGTACTTACTGTTGAGAGGCTGAAATTCAAAGGATTTAAAATTAAACGAGCTCTGAGCGAAATATTTAAGTCTTTAATCAATCAATCTTTATTTATATACCACTTTTCGTATAAAAAAAAATGCAACTCAAAGTGCTTTAGATGGTTAAAAAACAAATCCCCAGCCCACCACAATACTGGCCCACTAAAAAAAGAAGTGCATAATCAAACATTCAAAACAAAGCTAAGGCTCAGCACGGGGCAACCTGGCGACGAAAACGTGATCTCAGGGAGCCGTCTGCCTTTTTTTTTTTTATATGAAAAGTGGTGTGTATATATATATATATATATATATATATATATATATATATATATACTGAAATAATAATAGTATAATATGCTAAAGGTTCAAAACATAAATAAAAGACCCAAAAATGTAATGTTTTGATTATTCAATTTAATAATGGCGTAGTTTCCTATTGATTGTTACGTCATGACATTGCTTTTCAGCCCCGATGTCAAGGGACAGGGACCCCTATGGTCCACCCCCTCGCAGAGACTCCGTGATGTCCAGAAGGGATGACTATCCATCACCCAGAGATGACCATTATAACTCAAAGGATAGGTAGGATATTTTAAATCATTTATCCATCTTCTTTTTTTTTTCTGTTTATCATTAATCACTTCTATTTACATATAATTGTATTTGTAGCATCATGCATTGCACCACATGTAGGTAGACAATATCAATCATTGAAAAATGCTTTCCAGTGAAAGTTACAGTTTGAATTCAATTCAATCCTCGACAGCTACTCCAGTCGAGATTACAACTCAAGAGATTCAAGGGACTATGGACCTCCGCCGAGAGACTATTCATACCGCGATTACTCCGGCTCCCGGGATGACTATGGCTCAATGTCAAGAGGTTACAAGTAAGTGTTTGGGTTTGAACGGCTGGAGGTTTTATAGTTAACTATAGAGAGCTGAAAGTCAAGTGGATTGATTACTATCAGCAACACTTTCACTCGTTTACTGATGAAATACTTTGACGCGCTTGTAGCATAGTACAAGTGTTGCGACGTTGATGCGTGTTGTATTTACAAAGCAGAGGGCGAGTTGAAATGATTCTATAAATTGGAAGATTCCAAAAAAAACACTCTCCTACGTCAAATTTTAAAATGTTGATGCACAATAGTAAAGTCGACTAACTGCTTCACAGTGCTTCCCACACCATGTTAATACTTGGGTGGGCCACCCAAGTAAACTGGCCACCACCCAAGAAGTTTTCAAGAAAATTTAATAAGAAATCTATTTGAAAAGAAAGAAAGAGGGGAAAAAAACAGATATACCGCATGTAACGTTAGTACGCCGTCACTCACTTGTGGATCTTGAGGCTAGAGGAGACGCAAGTAACACGACCGGAGTCCACACACCCAAGTAGATTTCAAATCTGTGGGAAACACTGGGTTCAGCCTCCAGTTAAGGCGCATAGCAAAAGTTAATTCCAGAATCCCAGACGATCACCGAGTAACTTTGTGTACTTATTGCAGTGAACGTGAAGGCTATGGTGGAGGACGGGATTCCAGAAACTACATGGACCGTTCGAGTGGCGGCGGCGGCGGAGGAGGAGGAGGAGGAGGAGGCGGCGGCGGCTCGTACAGAGATTCGTTTGATGGTTACGGTAAGATTTATTTCTACACAGGTATAAGATGAACCAACAGTGGCATGAAGAGGAGCTGCATAGATAACCAACCCCATTTTCCAAGAAAGAGCAACCCAGAGGAAACGACGTTTAAAATGTTCTCATACAGTTTGCTGCTGCCAACAAAAGTTAATTCTTCAGCCATTGGTTGATCGAGCGTTGGCATCTTGTTGTCCCAATTCTTTTTACCAGCGCATTCCTCAAAAGATAAATGTGCCTCGCAAATTTTGGCTAAGACCAGAGTTGACTACCATAAGGAGCCAGAAACAGTCCTTGGAAAACGCAGAACAGAATATGTTGCCCATCAAAACGCTCTCCCTCAAGGAGTTTCCTTCACAAATAACCATCAAGACCACTCTGAAAACTTGGAGCTCTAAAAAGGAGAAGTGGCCTCAGAAATCAATGGCATGTTGAAACCAATAACTCGAGTACTCCATGTGGCTGGATCTTAACTGCCCCAAATGTCTGCAACAAACGTGTTGAATTTAGAACTTCCATCACCACCAACAGTTGGTACTCGTAAATACCACCATCTGTTCAATTGGCGCATCACAGAATTCAGTGTACTGGCAAAGAAAAGAGAACCAAAACCTGCAAGAACAACAAAAAAAATGTGTCAATTGTATCTTGCCAATTACTTGACCCGTTGACCCTGCAGGTAACTCTCGCAGCGCCCCACCTTCGCGGGGCCCCCCACCGTCCTTCGGTGGGGGCAGCGGAAGCGGTCGTTACGACGACTATGGCGGCAGTTCCCGGGATGGCTATGGCGGGCGCGACACTTACAGCAGTCGGAGTGAGCCGTACCCACCTCCCCGTGGCGAGCGCATGGGTAGGCAGGAGAGGGCTGCCCCCCCTGGCGAGAGAGGATACCCTCCTCGCGATTCGTACGGCTCAAGCCGCGGAGGGCCACGCGGGGGCCGTGGAGGCAGTCGACCCGACAGAGGCATGGCCCGCAACAGATACTAGGATGGACATGGAAGAGTCTCACGCAGCTATTACGTCTTCGTGCAGCATTCACAGCGTTGTGGGAGAAGTCTGAGACATACAAAAAAAAAATCTGTGGATTTATCTTTAGCTTTAAATTGTATCTAGACGTTCCCAATTTTTCGTATGTGTTCACTTTTTTTAATTTCCTTTTTTCAATATCTCTTATGTAACGGTAACAGTTACCAAGTGTTTTTTTTTTTTTTTTTTTTTGGTACAGTGCTGCTGGAATCTGCAATGCCCTCTAAGTTTGGCTTTCCTACTCTTAATAAAATTACTAGTTGTACCCTGACCACTGAGCATCAATATGCCAACAAGACCAGAAGCCCGGATATGAATTTAAAATTAAAAAAATTTTTTAAAAAAAGTTCTCTGTCAATTTTAGTTGCGTCTCTGCTCTGGAACTTCACTGAAGAGAGAAATTGCTCACTGTTGTGTTAAAGGGATTCGGCAAATGTCACTGTCCAAATGTTCCAATGTAGTTCCTTGGGAAATGGATCCATCATCCTAGAGCCATTTGCTGGCACGCTACGTCAAAACCAAAGGCAAGAGCCACCAAATGCAAGCTTCTATCCTACAAGAAACCATAGTCAACTGCTGGTAAGCAAAGCCAACCTCTTTGTTTCACATCTGTAAAATGCCTTTCATTGTTCCTGTATTGCAGTCGTCACTCAATTCAAGACAGTAGTGCTTCAAAGGACTACACAAAAAAAAAAGGATGTCAGCTTGAACGTACCTTTTTAATTGTAGCTAAATTTGTAGGAACTTAAACGAGCTCCAGGGCAAGTGAAGACCTTTTGTCCCTTGCCTGCAGCGAACGTTTGTTTTGTTTTTTTGTTTTCCTGGGCAGCTCAACCCTGAAAATGGAGATCCTTTTACACTAAGTACTTGTCTAATCAAGGTACTTGCCCAAAGTAAGCAAGATTGACAAATGCTGTTAATAGTATAGACAAAAACCATTTCCAAGGCTTTCTTTGTCGATGTGAAATTACCATAAAGTCAGTCTCAAAACCTTTTGCTCAAACAAAGGAGACCTCTGGAAGACCACCGCCATTGCAACCACCCAACTGGAAACAATCGTTCAAGTGAAAAACAGTGGGACCAAGGACTTTCAAGATCGTTTTTATGTTTCATGAATACACAATGGGGAGAAGGGCGCAGGTTAATCTTGTCGTCTTGTTGCAGGGTGAACAACGCTTGAAGGCATACAAACCTTGTTATGCGCCGCAACGCTGTCCATGCGTACTCGGACCAGTAGCCCAATCAAGAGCACGCTCCGTTTTGTGCAGGTACTGAGCCCCGTCAATTTGTTTGGCTAGGCCATACCGCTGTATATGTGCATTGATGATTTGAATGCTTGTCCTTTAGTGTCTGCCACAACCCTGAGACAACTGGTTGAAAGACTTCTGGAAAATGAGAAGAGGCTGAGTCTTGACTTGAAATGATGTCGTTTGTAATAAATGGCCAAAACCTGCTCTGCTGATAATGCGGTCATGAAGTCAATGGTTGTTGTCAATTTCGGAATTGCCTCTGAAATTGTTATTTACGCATTTAGGCCCATACCGATAGAATATCAAAACCTAGAATTGTGATCCTTTTGTGACACAAAACTCACCTTTTGAAATAGTAGCATTGTCACCCTTCCAAATCCCAGAGTTAATGCTGCCAACGATGGTAAATGAGCTAAGTGGTACCCAAATTAATAGTATTTTAGTTTAAAAAAAAAAACATAAGCCGCCTTCAGCTAGCTTCCAACTGCGTATTGTGACTACTTTTCCCCATGACTCTTAGAGCAAAACTCATTACAACTAATGCTATTTGTTCATTTTTTTATACAAATGCAAAGCTGATCTGTTTCAGGGGAAATATAAAGTCACAGTTGAGTTAACCGACAACACAAGGCAGCTTGGTTAGAACGGTTTGTTTGTGCAAAATATGCTGATGCATCAAGATTCGCTTCCTAGTCCCTGTGGCAACTCGGGAGAGGAAGACGGCACTACTGGTGCTTTCATTTATTGTCTTTTGTTCTCTTAAGTTACGAGCTGTCGCTTGGTGAGTTTTGTTTTTAGGCTGTGTCAAGCCAAAATTAAATATGAGCTTGAGATGGTGTGACTCGAGTGAGTAAAATTATTAGTTTGCGGCAGTTCTTTACCCAAGTGTCGTTACAACCATAGAGATGGCAGTGTCTCATACACCGTTGGAATTTAGTGACCACTGGGTGCTATTTGTGGTAGTGGCGGCAGCTAGCAATAAGTTGCGAGTATGTAACATGCCCAACGGGCTCTTGGTCGGTGCATGCAGTGTTGAAGACAAATTGTTGAACAGATGTACAAAATGTGATAAGAGTTCAAAACACTGGTGTCTTAAAAAAAAAAAAAGCTACAGGAAGAGGCAAGCGTTCCAGCAGGACTACATGTATGCTAACATTATTGCCGTGAGCATCTGACAGTTCCTGCTTGAGGAGAACATGGCCGTGCTGAAGCAACCTGCCTACTCACCTGTCCAGGCAATGTCATGATGGAGCAGACGTACAGGAGTGCAGAAAGCTGGGAAAGTGCGTCAGAATTGCTACACACAAAGATTTTTCACATTTTAAGATTTTATTTTATTTTTTTAGTCAGTGACAGACAACACACGTAAAGATAGAAAATCAGGCGTTGAACTGTTTTGGTCGTATTGTATGTGGTCTTCTCTGCTAGTTTCAACAAAGACCACCACGCAATTCAGAATGATACAAAAATCTATCCTGCCTCTAATTAATGTTATGGCCAAAAATGACAAAAACAGTCCACAAAGGGTTTCTTTTCATGACAATGATTAATGAACATTAAATAAAAAGGTGGGAAATTACAGATTAAATAGAAAAATTAGATGAACCCTTTTAAGCAGGCGGCCTATTCAAAGATCCAAGCATGACTTTTAAAAAAAATAAAATTTACGTGTGTGTTAACGATACAGTATTTTTCGTTATTTAAATGAAATTTAAAGAAGGTTTTGGGGGGCTGGTACGGATCAATGTTATCTGTAAGGCAAGCAAGCACTTGGCAATGCACTTCTGCTGCTGTCTATTGTTAAGGTGTCTGCTTACCAGCAGGGGTGATCATCACTTTTGGCATGTAGTAACACAGCCACCCCCATCCCCCCTCCTCTCTCTGACGCCTCTTGCCGAACTTCAAGCAGAAGTGCAGGGCTACGAGGTATATCGCACGCCGACACGGAACCAGACCATCGAAGGAGGATCAGGAGGACGACCGTCGCCAAGGCAATGCCCGTCTGACGGCGCCATGAACCCCGAGGAGCAGACCGTAACGTGGTTGATATCGCTGGGAGTGCTCAGTTCCCCCAAGAAGAACATCGCTAACCCGGAGGAATTCTTGAAAGCCTCGCTGAAGGATGGCCTCGTACTATGCAAGCTGGTCGAGAGACTTGTGCCCGGTTTCACCGCCAAGGTACAGAAGCCGAGAGAGGGAAAGAGAGAAAAAAAAGTTGACATACTGTAATGTGGTGCGACAGTAGACAAGAAGGGAGGGGTTTGATATGAACTTAGGGGCACAGGCCGCCCATTTAAAAAGTTGCAACGAACTTTTTGCTTTTAATGACGTCGCTAAATGTATATGATCTGAAGCGAATGGGCGATATTTGCTGTACTATTGCCAAGAAACACTTATATGTTCCGCATTTTCGACGCCACTTGTATGCAGCAGTCAGAAGAGAAACCGGAAGAACGTTCGCTTTGCTAAATACAGTTAAACACGACCAAATGCATTGTTGCTGCGTTTTTTTTTTTAAGGTAATAGGGGTAATTTTGGACATGAAAGCGCAATAGATAGTAAAGTTGATAAGTTTGCACGCAGGCTTCGTCACTTCCCCCTCGAAAGTTCTTCCCAGTTGCTCGACCTCTTGTTTTGTAAAGTTGGCGACAGACAGAAGGGCAGGGTGTCAAACAGGAAGCGTACAACAATAATACCGAAAATAGATCTGAAGTGTTATAGTTTGTTTTTTTTGTGCAGTAAACGGTCAATAATATCTTAAGCATAGGGAAGCGTTGTGTAGGTTAACAAGATCAATCTCAAGTCATGCATTCGCGGATTAATAATAATAATAGAAAAATAAATTGTGCACCGTAGGCGTAGGTTTACAATTAAGGTTTGATTCACCTACATCGTACGTACATCTTTCGTATAATTTTTATATAATTTGCTCAACGATTGACTTTAGAACGCGACTTCACTAAATATTTTACTTCGAAAGTCGAATAAATAAGCGGATGTTTACATCTCGGCGCTAGCTTGACGCTGATGTCATTAATGGCTATGTTTCAACGAAGAGGACGCGGATTGACTCCATATTTCATAAACTCGCATTCCTACGACCACTTCTAACTGGACTTTAATGGCGTTAGCTTCGAGTCGGCGGGTTTTAAAAAAAGGTGTTGAGTGCTCTCCGTGCTCAAACGTGCTGATACATTTCTGTCCCGTGTGTTTGTGCTCAGTACTGCCCGGACCCGCGGACCGAAGCCGACTGCATCGGCAACATTCGAGAGTTTCTGAGAGGATGCTCGTCCTTGAAAGTGGAGGTAAGTTTGCGGCTGTAAGTGGCGACGAAACGTTGCCACAGTCTCTGCGTCGACTTATTAGCCTTTAGCCTTGGCGCACGTCTCCCATTTAGACCCACTTGCTTAGTCGTGTTGTGATCCGCTCAGTTTGCTTGGACTGTTCCAACTGTATCGGGTTTCCCAGCATGCCCATGTGGAGTAAGCCACATAAACAGGCGTCCTGTCTGTCAGCAAGTAACGAAATGCGAATATTTCGTACTGTACTTTAGTAGATTTTTCGATATATTTGACTACTTTTACCCCCTACTCGGGAGGCACCAATACCACTATTTCAGGTTAAAAGTACTTTCCTTTGAGTTATGTGAGGGAATTCCAGTTGTGATGAAAATGTGTTTTTACTTTTGTCAAATATTGTTTAAAAACGCAAACTTTTACTTCTATATATCACTTTCTGCAATAACTTGTCACTTCTTGCCACACAATTTAACTTTTAAATGTTGCCTGTAAACACAAGTTATGTAATAGAATAGTGGGACAATCAAGTAAACCATTGAGCTAATGAGCCATTTGCTGTTTGTTACATTGTAGATGTCCGTGAATCTGCACATTCGTATGCCTTAATCTTTGCGATGGTATCGATATTCTACTGGCGGGATCAACCAGGTAGCCTCCAGCACTTGAGAAATTTGCTTGCCAGACGGCTGACATGGTGACTGGTGAAGTGGCATCAGCACATTTTTCTAGTGCAGATGTAAAGTATTGTCACTGAAGTACATCCTCCTTACCCATTACATTAGAAAACGGTTATCCTAATTTAAAAGATATGACTTGACTCAATAAAGATAGGTACACACTCCATTAGAGGCTTTATTTAGCACTAGCTTAAAAGCAAAAAAAAAGGTACGGCGTTTCAGAATTGGATGAAAATAATAATGGCTGTCATACAAGCTGTAATGCTATGCATTGTTTAAGGTCTGTTTTGAAGAATGCTCCCATTATCATGGAGGCGACGTGTTGCAGATGTTGGGAGTGTCTTCTCCCTCACTGTGTGCCACACTGGACACGTGCTGTCCAATTTATAAATACTCGTGGTCTGGTCTTGAATCACATCATCTGCTTTGTGCCAGCCTGACTCACTGCACAGTGGAGTGGTGGAGCGCCCGATGCCCAGCTGGCTTGTTATGTCTGGGAGGTCCGCCTCAGCCCATAATTAGACCTTGTGAAGCCAGCAGCAGCAGCAGCTCGTGGCCCAGTAGCTTGAAGCTCTCAAGCTCGCCATGCCCATCTTTTAGCCTCTGACGTGATCATGTTTTTTTTTTTTTTTTTTTTCATTCTTCCCGCCACCGCAGAAATAGTGCTCGTTTCTCCAATGCCTACACAAAGAAGACATTCAAGACTTGTTTTCACTTCTTCGCTGACACGCCAAAAGAGGAAACGCCATTAACTGCTCAAGGCCTCTTGCTCCGTTCCTCAGCTGAATGGGGATGATTTATGATTGTGCGACCCTGTGGTCATGGTTGGATTAGATTTTTTGTTATAAATTCGTACTGTTGCCGTTTTACTTTTGCAAATCATGTGACGTCTTGGGCCACGTTTGACACCTTTTTGGATGACCCGCCATGTTGTGCTGCATGGATCAAATTTGCATGAATGTACAAACGTACATGGAGGATGAATAAATGTGATGATGTGATGTAGTTGTGTTCTGGAGCAGAGGAGTCAAACATATTAAAAGAAGGGACACTTGAGTAACAAAGATTGGTAAAAGTAAAGAGGTACTAATTCAACCCCTATACTAAATGTATATATTTTTTGTCTATAATTAATTTGATATTTTCATTATTTTTCATGTACACAACACATTTTGCGACTTGTTGTCGACCGAAAATGACATCGCATGTTCTCAGGGCTCAGGTAACGGCGTAATCACGGCTCACCTGTTTTCTGGGTTTGGTCATGTGACGTTCGCAAGCTGAGCCATGATTAGTCATTACCTGACCCTTGAGCACATGTGATGTCATTTTCAGTGGACAAAGCAATTGACAAAATGTGTTTTTAAAGGTATTGGACGTGAAAAATAATGAAAATGTCAAATTAATTATAGACCAAATATGAACTTTTTACTAATGAAAAGGGCTACATAAGTGACGTATCCCTTTAAATAACAGTAAAATGTACATACTCTGAAATGTATTTAAGTAAAAGTAAACTTTTTTTTTTTTTAAACTTTCGATTATAGGGTGGCAAGATTTCATTCTGTTCAGATCTCAGACACGGCATCTATATACATTGTTGTTAAAAAAAAAAAATTCATTATTCTTAAAGGTTGAAAAATGCATCAAGCCTATTTTGACAAAAGACTTTAAACTTTAAAGTATAATAAATATGTTTTTAAATGGAGGGTGTGAAAATAAATCCTCTTTAAAAAAAAATGGCCTCAAGTACACTATTTTTTACTAAGTATTTATACTTAGTTACTTCCCAATACTGCAAAATAAATTTTAAGGACTTTGAGTTGGGTTATGTTATATGTATCATTACAAATAAGTTGGTATATTTTTGTTGGAATTAATTACAGCTATTATTTTCATCACGACCTGAAAAGATTATTTGTATTTTGGTTCTATAAAATCACCCCAAGTGCAAATGTTGTGTTTGACAAGATCCTCATTTGTTTGATGTGATGGTCCTTTGGACAACGCCAGATTGAAGCTGTGCCGCTCAAACTCTATATTTAAGATGTTTTATTTAAAATGTGAAACCCAAGGCTCGGAAGGAAATGAGATAGCTGCCCGAGACGCAGCAAGAAAGCTTCTGTGCGTGTGCGGTGAATCGTAATGGTGTCTGGCTCTTTTCGCGACTGCTAATTCACAGAATATGGGTCATGCTTCATGTGCCAGTAGTTATGTGTGTACGGCTGAGGCTCATTTCAATCACGTGAGTGTTCAATTGTGTGTCCAATTATTGGCGTACAGCCCCCATTTGTAATTGTGATTTTGCATTTTTTGTCTTTTTTTTTTTTTTAATCCAGGGGTTTGAGCCCGAGTGTCTGTACAGTGGGGAGAATTTTGGCAAGGTCCTCACCACGTTGCTGGCCGTCAATTTTGCCACGCAAGGTAAGAGCTGCTTGCGCCGTCCTTCCGCGACCTTCCGGCATCCCGCTGCTTCGCAAACAAGGCCACGGTGAATTTACACCATCGATCGCTTCAACAGTTTTTCCACAATTAATCAATTATTCATGTGTGCCGTGTAATTGTGACAAAAATACAATGGCACAGAGGTCAAGGTGACTTCTTTGATGGTTCTTCTGATTTCTAATGGACTCCCCTTCATTTAGGAAGACTCACTTTTCATTGACCTTGAGTAATATCCCAACGATAATTGAAGTCAGTCAAGTAAACCACTACGTTGTGACATGACTATACAGTCTTGACTTGTTTATGGCTGAGTTTACGTTCCCCAAAAATACCCACGATATGTCAAATCCATGTAGTCAACTTAATTTTTTTTATGTTCTAAGGCTGTAAAACCCTTCACCACACATCGTTTTTGAAAATTTCTCACATTTCTCTCTTGTTTGAACCTTATACATTGAAAAAGGTACACTGCTGTAAAAAAACAACAACAACACAATATTGCACCCAAAAAAATCAGCAAAATAGCGAGTCCGCGAAAGGTGAAAAGCAATATAGCGAGTTAGCACTGTAATTCAAAAATCCTTTTTGGTACGTATTCCACTTGTTGTTGTTTTTATTTTAAACACCTAACTGTTTGGGTGCCCCCTTGCCAGTATTGTTGTGCCCAAAGGGCGGAATAGAGACTTTGTCATCTGCTTATCGGTTGATGTAATTGTCTTGCACGCTTAATAACAGGAATGGGCTGCTAGCTACCGTATTTGTCGGACTGTAAGTTGCTAACGGATATATAACTAAACATTTTTCAATGTAATTTAATTTTGACAAGTATTTATTTATTTTTTTTACCACTAAAAGAGTTAAAACGCGGAGGGAACAGGGTTTTTCGTTACCAGCCTGAGCGCTAACTGTGTTAATTGTGCGCTAAATGTGTAATGTTAGCTAACCATGTTGCGAATGGGACATGCTAATTTTGGACATTAGATCGCTAACCACAGTGGTATTCGTTATAAACCCTAAAGGATGGAGCTCGCCCAAATGCAGCATATTGATTGGTTGACAGAGAATAATCTTTCCATTTTTGGTGACAGGAAGGGAATGGAGTGAGTGCAAAAGGGTTGGCTTTCTTATAATCACAGGGATGTGATTTTTCCGCTAATTCGCGGAATTCCGCTTTTTTTTATCTCCCCCCCCCCAAAAAAAAAAATTCTGATTTTTTTTTATTTTTTTTATTTTTTTTTTTAGTAGTAGTTCATTGTGTATGCACATGACTCGGACAGATAACATCTTCTGCTATAACAAAGACATTTGTGGTATGCTCTAATATGAGTTACTTTTCATTTGGTCATGATACAATTATTTGTTCATGAAATTTGAACCCTTCAACATTATTTATGTGTTAACTTAGTAATCACATTAGTTAGATATGATGATATTCTCAGTGATAGTTTTTAAAAGCAAAGGCAGTCCAATGTTTTTGAATGTGACTGATTTTGAGTTGACTAAAACTGCCATTTTATATGGGATAGTTCAATATACATTGAAAATTGATGCTGTTGTTTTGTCTATTTCTTTGTCATGTGAGTGCATTGAAAGTACTTAAAAACACGGAAAACCCATGAGCTCCGGGGCCCCCAGACCCCCGGCTAAATTTTCAGATAATTTCACTTTGGTCAAATCACATCCCTGTAATCAGGAACCAATCTCCTTTGACCAAACATGGTGTTCACTTATAATGCTTTCCCCCCGCATAGATTCCAAATTGAAATTAAGCGTCCGCGTTGGTGACTGATTGGACGATGCAGGGTGTCTTTTCTATTTTAAGTGTGTTTCATTTATTTTATTTTTACTTCACTATTAGCAATATATTTTTTAGGAAGTTATTACATTGTGTGTAAATGAAGCAGAATGAATGGATACTCTGTGCTTTAATGGTGCTGTACGGTTATGTAGCGCATGCAGATATCATCGCAGGCAAACAAGTCAGCTCAAGGTTTTGCTATTTCAAATCGTACTGCGGCAAACTGTACCACTTGGTGGGTTAAGAGGCAACCACCCAATCCGTGTTGCTCAATTTGTGTCATGCAACGTTTGATCAAGCTGATTGGCTTTACTGGCTCAGGCCAGCTGGTGTGTGGTTGTGTCCCGCTGGGTGCCATATTTGCCTGCCGTGCTTGATGCACCCAGACTTGTATCCTGCTTTGTTCATTTTCCATTCGAATGAAGGCTTTGGTGTTACACAGAAGAATCAATCATGTGAAATTTAATACACACCCACTCTCTCTACTTGAAGGTTGCAACTTGAAATATTTGCAGTGCTGCGGGCACCGCAATGCATTGAGGCAAATTGCTCCAGGAGGTCGACTTTCTTTCCTCAGCCCCAGTCTTATTTTGTCAGCGCTTTTTTGTCAGAGAAAATTTGCTGCTGCGGATTTCCAAATATATCAAGACATTTGGACATTGCAGTTTGTTTTTCTTGATCACGACACAATGATATTGGAGATGAGTTGAGATGAACAATGCATGCCCTAGAAAGCCTCGACAGAACATGACTTTGCCAAGCAACAACTGAAATGCTGCAAGATTGTGATCATTTGTCTCACAGCGATGCCATATGTCATTTTTTCAAAATTTTCAGGGAGCACAAAAAATGGAACCTTTTGCATCATGAGCAGATGATTTAGCAAAAAAAAATATTTTTTTGCAAAAAAAAAAGACGTAGGCAATTATTTTAAGAGGGTGACAATATAAAGTATAACAGAATTAGCTACCTGCACTTTAATTTTTTTGTTTTTGTTTTGTTTTTGGTTGAATTTTTATCGGTGTACCAAATATGTGCTGCAAACTTGACTTGAGGTTCTTCAGTCACGAGTTAATTGATCCAACATAAGAGGCCTCTGTGCCTTCTCCCTTGTGATCTTTGTCTTTATCCAACGCTTACCGGTACTCAGAATAGCTGCACAGTTTGTTTTGTGAAGTAGCTTTAAGCTGGCTAAAAAAAAAGCAATTAATTGTAAGGGCAATTTAAAGTCTTCACTTAACCTATCATGAATATTTTTGAAATATGGGACTGGGAGGATAAAACCTGGATAAAACCCACACAAGCCCAGGGACAGCATGCGCATTGCACACGGGAAGGCTGGCGAGGAGATTCTAACCTCCAACTCCAAAACCGTGAGGCAGACGTGCTAACCGCTCTTACATCGTGTAGCCCAAGTCTTAACATCTCACTGTAAAATTGTAATAAGTCATGAGAGAGAGATCAATGGCAACGCATCTTCATACATGTCAACCCTAATTTGGTCCCACCTGTATTACAAACCCATAAAATCCTTATTTTCCCATAAAAATCCTTATGTCAGTTTTATCAATACTAAAGCTGTTTCATGCAATAACATTAATCTTACCTTACTTTCTTTCTTATATGAAGACATTGACAGTATCTTGTTCCAAATGACATTTTATTGCACAAAGAAAAAACAGATTTCTAAATATCACAGTGACTGCCATCTGGCATCATAAGGTGAATCAATTTTAATCAAAATTTTATCATGGACGGTTGACTTTTTTGTTGCTTCACATTTCTCTCGTGCAACTTTGATTTCAAATGTTCTTTGACATCGTAAATGCCAGATGCCGCAACCTTAATGTCCCGTGAACAAAGCGAACATGATGCATACTCTTCCCCGAGTTTTGACGGACCAATTACCTTAAATAAATCCGTCCATTCCGAACGAAAACGTCCGGTGTATCTTGTTTTTTTTGGCCGGCCTGTCCCCCGTTTTCTCAACCACTGCGAACGACTCGCAATTTTCGCGCTAACACAAATTTCTTAAGTGCGCATGTCAGGAAACTGTTAGAAGTCTCGCGCGATAGACGAGATTTTGTGACCGGTTGTTGTTTAAATCGAGCTTATGCACACGTGTAGCACGTAGCCGACAGTAAATACTAAATAAATTTAAAAAGGGTAAGCAATATATACTAATATTATTATTTTCATGAAAACAGTTAAATCCGTATTCATTTCCAAATACGCCCGTATGCTTTTGCAACACTTAAAAATCCGTAAGAAATACGGACAAACCTTATGGGTTGACATGTATGCATCTTAGACATCAGTTCATTTCAAAGGCCAGAAATTCCAACGTCAATGACACGATTCCATTTAGGTGTGTCAAGAAGACACCGTCACCCGTTGCCGAGGGCTTTTGACTATCCAGCTTGAATAAGACAAGCAAACAAGATAACAGAGGCGGCTACATATTTTGTGTCCACCACAGACAGCGCTGCGGAGAGGTCATGTCCGCAGTCCGGCGCCCAATCACTTAGTGAGACGGCATCCTCGCACACAATCTCCTCTGCCAAGTCCAAAGGCTCTCTGCGGCGACAATCCAAATCTGCGGTATGTTCTGCATCCTCTCTCTTGTTCTGTTGCAAGCTCGCGTACGCTCCTCACAAAAAGATCGGGGATATTCGGCTTTGTATTATTATCATTTCAGGATGAACATAATAGACTAAATACACTTCCCAAGTGAACTTCATTTGACCTGTAAACACCCGCTTGACAGGAGATGACGGAGAATGGCGGCGGCGGCGGCGGCGGTGGCAGCGGGCAGCTGATGGTGAAGGCCCGCTTCAACTTCAAGCAGAACAACGAGGACGAGTTGTCGTTCAGCAAAGGCGACCTCATCGTGGTGACGCGGCAGGAAGAAGGCGGCTGGTGGGAGGGCAACCTCAACGGAAAGATGGGATGGTTCCCCAGCAACTACGTGCGCGAGGTCAAGGCCTGCGGTGAGTCGCCTGTCGCAATGGCGGCTAATGTTGCTCAGCAGTTACCATTATTCTTAACTCATTCGCTCCTCATTTTAAATATTACTATGTTCACAAAGATGTATTTATACGTTTTTTTAATGTTTTTTTTTATGCTAGAGCATACAGAAGGCTTTGATGCAGCCTCTGAACTGAAGAGAATGGTTGAAGCAATGGCAGTTATTACAAAAACGGCCAGCAGGTGGCAGCAGAGTATCAGAGCTCAACCATGTTGCAAAAAGCTATTTTTTTGCCAGTGTTTTAAACAGATTTGTGACGAATGATGAAACTTGGCTATATTCTAATGCTAATTGCTACAAAACGGAAACAGATAGAAATATACTTCCCCCCCCCCCCTGATGAAAGAAGTGACTCGTTTTTCTTTTGGAACACACTGCGGGCCTTGCAAAAGCAAAATCAGTCACAATCCAGTAAAACAGCAAAGGGGGTTGCTTCAGTGAAAATGGCTGGGAGTGAATGAGTTAAACAATAACAATAATAAAATTATTCATTTTTTTTTTCATGGTGATTTTGAGTGACAAAAAGTCACAAGATGATCATTTTCTAACCGACTAATGTGAAATATGGTCATTTCTGGTGGCACAACTGATGATTTGTCACAGCACTGCGTTATGACCCTCATGATTGTCAATATGTCCCCTGTAGAAAAACCAGTTTCTCCTAAAGGAGCTCAGCTGACCAAAAGCTACTACAATGTGGTGAGTTGACAGCACAGATACATTGGATGTCCTTTTTTCTTTTTTTTTTACAAGATTACTTTCCACAATTTGGCTTTAGCTAAAAAAACAAAAACAATTTAATACCAAACAATCACTTTACCCAAAATGCACTTGGCACATCATCTATAATGTAAAATTAGTGATCCAGCTGTACCTGCTTAGCACCAATGAAGGAAGACCAGAATCAGGGTTATATTCCAGTTACGAGTTGAGCAAACAGCATTTTGAGCCTGCTGGAGATGTTTGAGGTAGGACTGGCTGACTCCAAAATAAATTGCATCCACAGTAATCCATCTGAGATGTGACAAAGGACTCAATTACGGTTTCTAAGTCCTGTTGTGTGGGAATTCAACAGTTCCTTTGCACCATAAATGCCAAACCACAAATATGCAAAGGTTCCGGCATTAATCCATGAATCAAACAAGGGATATACAGTAAGTGTACAATTATAGAAAAGTGTTTTTTGAGCAGCTTTAATAAAATAAATAATCCAACTATACAACTAGATAACCTGACAGCCCGCCGTATCCGTTGTTTGTTTTAGGTGGTGCAGGACATCTTGGAACACGAGCGAGAGTTTGTCAAAGAGCTGCAAATGCTGCTGAGTTGTTACCTGCGACCGCTACAAGCCAGCGACAAGTAAGAGAGACGTCAAAGCCGGGTCACTTCCTGTAGGGCTCTCCATTCAAATACCAATTTAAGCCCTCGTCGATTCACAGATGATTGTGCTGTCAAAAGCTGTGTCCATTTATTTTTTAATTTCCATGTCAATACAAGCACGAAGCAAGTTCATAAAAGAATGAAGCCAGAGCATTTTTTTAAATTTAGTTGTATATCGAGTACAGACTTTGAGTAGCAAACGTGGATGCCTTTGAGTTATTTTACTGTTCAATGACGTTCGGCAGGCTGAGCAGTGCAGACAGCGCCACCCTGTGTGGAAACCTCGAGGAGATCCTCACCTTCCAGCAGGGCCTCGTTGTCTCTTTGGAGGAATGTATTAAGTAAGTCAGCGTTTATTGATGCATTTCATGAATAATGATGTCATTATGACTCTCTTTGCATTGACGGAGTACAAGATTCCATAAACATGCTCTGATGAAATACAAGCTGTCTTTTTTTTTTCCACTTTCTTATTATTGCCAGAGATCATCTTTATGGACCTCTAGGGAAATAAAAAATGTCCCCTTTAGGTTCCCTATGTTTGCTCTTTTTATTGCTCTGCGTTGTCGCTCCACTTTTCTGACCTTGACTTTGTCATTGCCGTTGCAGATTCCCCGAAGGCCAACAGCGGCTGGCCGGATGCTTCTTGAATGTGTTGTGTCAGATCAAGTCTCTTTACCTGGCCTACTGCTCCAGCCACCCGTCAGCCGTCTGCATCCTTACGGATCACAGGTCAGGGATTTTCTTATGCATCATTTTTGGTTTTTAGAATTCACTGTTCACATCTTCTGGGATTTTTTTTTTTCTGCATTCAAAATCTGTTAAAGTTCTGAGTTGTTTTAGGACTCTTAAAATTATGTTGTTATATATTTTAATCCAAGCACATCATTTTGTTTGATGCAGGGATGTGATTTTTCCGCTAATTCGCGGAATTCCGCTTTTTTTATCTCCCCCGCCCAAAAAAAAAAATCGAATTTTTATTCATATTTATTTTATTTAAAAGCCATCTTGGATCCTGACATGTGAAAGAAATCCTACAAAACTGCGTATCATGTGATGTTAAACAAAAAAAAGAAAAAGATTTGGGCTGTTGACTTGACTCTGGTGGCGCAGGTCAAACGGTGTTAATCGACATCAGGAATGTGATTTTTCCGCTAATTCGCGGAATTCCGCTTTTTTTTTATCTCCCCCCCAAAAAAAAAAAATCCGAATTATTATTATTATTATTTTTTTTTTTTTTGTAGTTCATTGTGTATGCACATGACTCCGACAGATAACATCTTCTGCTATAACAAAGACATTTGTGGTATGCTCTAATATGAGTTACTTTTCATTTGGTCATGATACAATTATTTGTTCATGAAATTTGAACTCTTCAACATTATTTATGTGTTAACTTAGTAATCACATTAGTTAGATATGATGATATTCTCAGTGATAGTTTTTAAAAGCAAAGGCAGTCCAATGTTTTTGAATGTGACTGATTTTGAGTTGACTAAAACTGCCATTTTATATGGGATAGTTCAATATACATTGAAAATTTATGCTGTTGTTTTATCTATTTCTTTGTCATGTGAGTGCATTGAAAGTACTTAAAAACACGGAAAACCCATGAGCTCCCTGGACTTGGCTGGGTGCCAGCGGCCCCCAGACCCCCGGCTAAATTTTCAGATAATTTCACTTTGGTCAAATCACATCCCTGTCTTATGCATCATTTTTGTTTTTTAGAATTCACTGTTCACATCTTCCGGGATTTTTTTTTTCTGCATTCAAAATCTGTTAAAAGTTCTGAGTTGTTTTAGGACTCTTAAAATTATGTTGTTATATATTTTAATCCAAGCACATCATTTTGTTTGATGCTAACACACAATGCATGACACTATAGAAGTGCTAGTGATGCTCGCATTGATGTTGACCATCTATTGGTGTTTTACGGGGCGACAAAATGAGATGATTAATAGCATTAACCTCCATCACAATGGGGAAATATGATTTCAGATCATAGAATATATCAATGTTAGGGACAAAGTATTAGAAACAGTTGAGTTATTCACTGCCAACTATCTCTTAACTGAAGGCTTAATTGCTGATCTGAAGTGTATTGCGTCTCATTAGATGGCGCAGGGTGTACCTAATGATATGGACGGCTGCAGCACGATTTTAAGACACTAGGTGTCATGCTGTCATCCTTAAATAGTTGACGTAACAACGACAAGATAGCAACTCCACTGGCGGTAGAATGCTGTCATCGCTCCATGAGGACTATCGTGGCTCTGCGCTGCAGAATCATTTGACCTGCACACAGGAAGCCAGCGCTACATGTTGACAGGATACGCACGCTTGCGGTTTTGCTGCCGTGCTACTAAAGTGGTGAAGACAGAAACATACTTTATTCATCCCATGAGGGAAGTTAAATTGCCACAGCAGCGATAATGACGCATGTACACTTGTATTAATGGTATAGAAACAAACAACAAATTATAAACAAAACTAATTCGCTGTTAAATAATAATAAATTAAAAATAAATAAATAATGTATATATTAATTTATATGAAAATGTGTAATCAATTAATGCAATGATAAACTAAACAAGAAAAACAAATGGAAGATTAATATGTTGCATGATGTTATAGACTAAGTAATAAATATAATGTAATTATGTAAAAGTAGTACGGTGTGTGCATTTAGGGGAAAATGGGAAGCACAATATTATTAGCAGTGGTATATGATTCATTTTAATACACCTGTATGCAGTTTGGTGCATCTGTTGGTATCCATATGTATGCGATTGTACAGTAGTTGCATTGCACATTAAGCTTGAGAGAAATTAAAACTATTAAAATAATAAAAATGTGATTGTGTTTGCAAAATAGTCACTTAAATCACAGTCAGATTTGGAAATGGGGCACTTTGAGAGATGGATAAGGATTTAATAGTAGAGAAAGTGTTTGTTAATATGCGTGATGTTGATTTGACATTGTTTCGCTGTAAGTAGCCTAAATATTAATTTATATTATTAAGAGTTAACTATTTTTAAAAGTATTTTAATGTGGGGAAAAATTATTATTTCCTTTCAGCCACCGTCGTAGGAGACAGATATCACATTTGTTTCTTTTTTTTTTTTACATTATTATTATTTTTTTAGTTTTTGCGACGTACTGGGAGGTGTTTGTAATATTGCCGATCCTATTTAGCCACATGAGGGAGTAAGAGAAACCAAGTAAAAGTAAAGTTATTCCATGAGCTCAAGTTAACGTAAAACAGACATTAGTCAGAATATTTTCTGTCAAAACTTTTCCACTGAAGGCTTTTATGTTCCTCAGGGGTTTGTCTAACATTTGAAGTTCAACAAGTTACACATATTTTACTTATAAAGCATAATGGGAAGTTTTGGATAATTTGTATAACTGGAAAAAAAATTCATTGTTGACACATTGTGCTCTTAAGGTCACAATTTCCAACTGCTCACAGCTGATTTAGTAAGCGGTCTCTGACATTCTTTGGGCAAAATACACAAATGAAGAGAAAAAAATGACTTGTCAAGTTGTCACACTCTGATTCACGTCACAATCACACCGTTTTGGGGTGTGAAGCCAATGCCAAGTTTGTTAGAATGAAAACCGGGACAGAGCTGAGGCATGCAAAGTGAGTGACGACATACCGGCGGTAGCCGCTTTTCGGACCTCTCTTCTGACTATTTACTAATATATATTTTCTTTAATGTGATGTTACTGGAGCCTCTTGGGAGAAAGATCACCACTCCACATTCAGACTGCAGATGAATGTCGCTAATTAAGCTAGCTGACTAGCTTTCTCCTGTTAATGCCCCTTAGTGGCAAATACAGTTTTCATGCTATGAAATAATAACATGGCGCTAAGTCTTGTACCCGGCCCACTCTTAGCGAGGACCTGGACAAGTTCATGGAGAGCCAAGGAGCCAGCGCTCCGGGCATCCTGACGCTGACCACCAGCCTCAGCAAGCCCTTCATGAGATTGGACAAGTACCCCACCCTGCTGCAGGAGCTGGAGAGACACGTCGAGGTCGAGATGCGTCCGCGTTATCAAAGATGCAAAAATGACACCTCCACAAACGGTCCACCTCATGTTGTTTGTTTTTGATGCCCTCGCCACAGGAAGCCCACCCAGACTTCGCTGACATTGTAAAGGCCACAGCAGCGTTCAGGAGTTTAGTGGTGAGTGTATGACATTGTAGCGCCATCTTGTAATCTTAATTCATGTGTTCATTCATTGGTGTCCTGAAACGAGGGGGGGGGGGAAGATCAAAGTGAGGGGTTGCGTTGAAATGCCATTTGTAGACGGGATGTGTCGAAAACCACATTGAGCCCGAGAGCAGTTGACAGGTTCGTCAGCGACGCGCCGAGTTCCTAGTACGACGGCAACACGAAATATACTGGTGTTGTTTGACTTTGTGGCTTGCGATGAGGTTGTCAGGCGGACCCGACATGAAGCACCGCGACGGGTTCTCAGCCCACGGAGCGTCCTTGTGTGATCTGCCATGGAAAATGACAACGTTAACCTTCTCGTTATTTCCTTTTTGAGTAAAGAGAGGACAAAATTAGCACATGGAAATGTCACAAAGATTTTGAGTTAATTATTATTTTAAGGGATTTGGGAAAGAAAAGTTTTTTTTTTTCCATTATTTTTTGGTTTGTTTATTGAGTAAAAATATTATTTATTATTATTATTATTATTATTATTATTTTTCTCCATTTTTTTTGTGATTTATTTATTCGATGACTTAAATAAATCTTTTTTTATTCAAAATTGGATATGGGCACCAGAATTTGCTGCCAACTTCTTGAGCTGTCTCTGATTTCAAGTTGCAACAATTAAATAATTACTTTAATAAGTACTTTAAAATAGGGATTCACTTTTCAACCACCCTTTTATATACGACTGTGCAAACATTTGGAAATGTACTCGTATGTCCTTTTGGGCTATAAAAGCACTTTTTTAATGGCCATGACACACAATCAGACAATGTATTTCTTTAAAAAATAAGGACATTTTCTAATGTCCTCAAACTTTTCATGGTAGTGTTTTCCTGATAAATATTTATTTATTTATGTATTTTAGGGCTGTCAGGCGATTTAGAATTTTTTATTGTAATTAATCACATGACTTCAATAGTAACTCACGATTAATCACAAATTTTATATCTGTTCTAAATGTACAATAAAATGTTTCATATTCTTGTTAACATAAAACTGGGAAAAAAAAGTTAAACAAACAGAAATATGGCTGCATCTTGTAGTCATTGATACAGTAATTTCATAATAATTCATAAAATTGAGTTAAAATTAAAAAGATGTACTACTGTACTGTAAAAAAAACACACACACAAAAACAGTGTGATATTAATTTGTGTTGAGGTAATTTTTCTGCCACTAGAAGGCACAATTGCATTTGTAAGACGTTGGTGACAGCTCAGTGCATTTTTCTTTTTATATTAAGAGCTATCTAATCTTTAACATGAAGTAACTTTTTAGCACATTTTAAAAATTGTAAAATACAACCTAACCCCGGAATCTCCACAAATCTATGCATTACATGTCTGCTGTGTTGCAACTGGAATTCCCTCAGTACAGGCTTTACAAGTAAGGGGCGGTTATTAATTGCACAGAAAAAAAAAAGTGTGGTCTTAAAGGGACTTTAAATTAACTCAAAATTAATGCACTATTTTAGACACCCCTAATATATATATATATATTTTTTTATTTTCTTCTCTAGGCCCAGTGCCAGGACCTGCGAAAGCGCAAGAACCTGGAACTGCAGATTCTGTCTGAACAGGTGCGCGGCTGGGAAGGAGACGGCATGAAGAGTCTGGGTCACGTGCTCTACATGTCCCAGGTCCACATGAGGACCGGCTCCAGCGAGGTAAGCGAGTGGTTGGATCCCGTACAAAGCCGTGAATGGTCCCGCAATGTGCGCGCTTGAAAACCTCCAAAGACAGCTGTGTGGGTAACGTCACTAAACAGAAGCCCATGAAAGAGCCACGTCGTCTTTCTTGTGGGTTTTCTTGCGTTGGGGTCTGGTTTGACGAGGGACTGGGAAGAAGACGAAAAAAAAAGCACGTTTTCAGTGTCAACCGCTGCACCAGTCGCAATGTTGGACTCATCGTCCTCAGCAGGTTTCATTTTCTTTTCATATGAAAAGCTAGCTAGCATTAGCATATGTTGTAGTTTCATAGTTGCCTTTTTTTTTACAGGGATGCATAACCTTGCAAAAGATAACATCCACACTGAAATTAAATAATTTTAACTCTCCAACTCATTTGAACTAACTTTTTTTTTTCTCCTCAGTACCTTTTCCTTTTGCTGTAACGAAATTAGCATCATTGTTAAGAGTAGGGAGACCGGGGCTAGTATCATGGGTAAGTTGTCACATTGCAATTTTCTTCTCAACCTGAGGGCGCAACAGAAAAATGAAATACTAGTTTTCTTCGTATAAATGGTTAGGGGTTGTGTACTGTCTGAGAAGAGACATTGTGAGCTGACATGAGTGCCAGATATCGGTTTTGCACAACCCAAAGTAAACATTTTCAACTTCATATATTTTGAAACAGGCATCGTACATAGACAAATTCTAGCAGCAAATCAGGTGGACTCGTTAGAGGAGAGATTCGGGCATCTTGTCATGCCTCAGTCACTGCTCTGTTTTAAGCTAACTTTAAACTCGAGCAAGTGTTAGCCAACATGGTAGTTTGGGGCAACTTGTCTCAGTCATTTTGGGGTTTGTTGTCACATATGCAAAGAATGGGCCAATGGAAAATGCACCTCTGGCGACTCGATTTACATATACCAGAATTGCCCTTCAGATGATGCGTCTGAAGTGTGAGAAAATTTGTTTGCTAGGTTTTGTTTCATTGTTTAAAAATGTGTTTTTCCAGGATGCCCACCTCAGGACTGATTTAAGTTTCACGTACCATCCATTAATCCATTACCCAAAATGCTTTATTTTTTGAAATTTTATTTAATCTCAATTTCCAGTTTGAGGGAAGCAAAACAGGCATTTGAGGCTGAGAGCTATGACCTACATGCCAGCAGGACCTAAGGAGTTCAATCTATTTCATAATATTTTATGTTAAAGTTTGCTCAATGACTAGGGTACATTTTCAAGATCAATGATAAACAATTTCTCTGGCTATAAAAACAAACAAACAAACAAAAACAGGAAAACAAGGATAAATTTGTCTTTGTTTTATTAGCTGCAAAATCCAGCGTGACATCTTACTACATATAGTGTGACAACTTACCCGTTGGTTAGGTAACATGTCACATGTTCACTCCCTCTATTCGATGGCTTATAACTGCGCAGACACAAAGTATGAAAATGACATGAATACAAAAAATATACCTAAGACTTTTGTCTTTCAACTCTTATACATTTTGTTTATATATGATTCCAAGAAATAGCCCCGGTCTCCCCAAATTAGTATACTTTTCATATCGTAAAGTTAGCGTGTCTCTTTCAGGACAAAGATGAGCGCTACTTGATGCTTTTCCCCAACGTGCTGGTGATGCTGTCGTCCAGTGCGCGGATGAGCGGCTTCATTTATCAGGCAAGTCGTTTCCCCCCTCGTGATCTGTTCAAACAAAAGCCACGTGTGAGGTTTTGTTTTGTTTGTGGTAGACATTTAACCTCTGCATAAATATTGAGTAGAGTGGGGGGCCTTGCCATTCAACTCAACCCAACTCACTTCACCAGTGATTAATATTGCTGCAGTCACTGAGTCGCTTACAGTAGTGGTGAAACTTGTCTTTTTTTTGTGTTTGCAAGACTGTAATACACTGAAGTCGCACACAACAGGAGGAACCACAATGAATTAATCATGATGCATAAACTGTTCAATTCTTTACAATTAGGCCCAACCGATAGGGATAAAAAAAATAAAAAAAATCTTTATTATTTGTGTACTTTTTACCCTCATTGTAGACTACAGTACAAATCGTGATCATATGTCTATTGTCTTTCTTTAGGGACGACTGTCACTGACGGGCACCACTGTAACAAGACACATGGAGGATGCGGACAATGCACACTTTGCCTTTGACATCACAGGTTTGTATGTAGTCAAGCCGCCGCTTCTACAAAAGACACACATTCCCAGAAGTGGATGTGGTCTCTTCCGACTCTTTGTGCTAAAGGAAGTGTGTGTGTGTGTGTGTGTGTGTGTGTTCTGCAGGAAGCATGATGGAGCGCGTGACTGTGTTTTGCAGCAGTGCCCAGGAGCTGCAGGAGTGGCTGGAGCACCTGCAGCCATTTAGCAAAGGAGGCAGCCCTGCCGGCACCATCTTGAAGGTTTGAGCTCAGTCAGGCCATGCTTGCGGATCAACACATTAGAACTATGACCACCTTTTTACACCTCCAAATATTTCAAAACTTTGTGAGTCTTTGCGTGAGAAGTGCGGCGTGAATAAAATTGACTTAAAGGTCAACATGTGCATTCAACACATAATGGGGAACCTTCCAGTGATGGAAAACCTTCATCACTGAACGTCCTCGTTTGCATTTGTTCCCCCCCGTGCAGACGGTGGAGGGCAAGCCCCTCAGCATGGTGGGCACCCCAACCCACTTGTCCCACCTTGGCAGCTTCAGCGCCGGCAGTCGCGGGCCCCTGGAGCCACCAAAGATGAGCAAGCCCTGGTCACTCAGCTGCCTGCGTCCGGCGCCTCCCCTCAAACCCTCGGCGGCGTTGGGTTACAAAGAGGTAGGAGCGTGCAAAGCAGGGGTGGGCAAACTTTTGTGCTCACGGGCCAAAAAATTAATAATACATTGAATTCTAATAAGTTACTACAATTGAATAAAATAGAAAAAAAAACGATGTAAAGTGTTTATTACTTACAATAAATCAGTTAATAAATTAATTATTGATAAAAATGAATAAAAACAAAAAACGTTAAGTATATTTTAACCAGGCAGCACGGTGGCTGACTGGTTAGCACGTCCGCCTCCCAGTGCAGAGGACGTGAGATCGAGTCCGGGCTTCGGCCTTCCTGGGTGGAGTTTGCATGTTCTCCCCGTGCTTGCGTGGGTTTTCACCGGGTACTCCGGTTTCATCCCACATTCCAAAGACATGCATGGCAGGTTAATTGAACACTCCAAATTGTCCATAGGTGTGATTGTGAGTATGGTTGTTCGTCTCTGTGTGCCCTGCGATTGGCTGGCAACCAGTTCAGGGTGTACCCCGCCTACTGCCCGAAGCCAGCTGGGATAGGCTCCAGCACCCCCGCGACCCTAGTGAGGAAAAGCGGTCAAGAAAATGGATGGATGGATGGATATTTTAACCAATCAATTTTAGGAGAATAACTGATGAAATAATATAACAAATGAAATAGTTATAGTTATAATAATAAAGTAATTCTTGTTTATTTTTTACTCTTAGTTAATAAATTCAATATTTTTTTATTTGTCATTAATTGGTCAACGATTTATTGCATTTTGGTGGGGAATGTGTAAAATTCTTTATTTTTAGTAAATTAATTAATAAATTGTTTAATGTGATGAATGAATATAAATATATTAAAAATTACTAATTAATAACTGCTAAATTATTGCAACAAATTTGTATTGCAACACTGTATTTTAATGACAAAATAATTGTAGCTCATTTATTTCTTGTATTTATAATTCATGACATTTATTAACCATTATATCATAAAATAAAATGTAGAATATTTTTCATTAAGTTGCTCATGTATCTAATTTAGTGACCTTTCAGTGTAGATTTTACCTTTTATTATTTAAAAAAAAAATAATAATAATTTTTTCCAGTATTCACTTAAGAATTTCTCTCTTGCATGTCCTTCTTCCTCCTTGCATGAGCGCCGTCCGTTGAAACAAAATGCTGCCAAGTAAACAGAGTCAAGTTGAAACCACAATTAGCATGTTTTGGTCCCACAATGCATTGCCCTTCTCTCCAAACAGTACAACACAAAAGTGGAGGGTGTTTCTGCGGTGTGCAAATGTCGACAATAGTAACTCTGCATCGGCCTTTCCTCCCGTCATATTTTCACGCACTTCTTTTCTCTTTCTCTACTCTGTCTTCTGTAGAGGATGTCTTATATCATGAAGGTAAGGTTAGATTCCGTGTCTGTGTGTGCGCTTCTGGGGGGGGGGGTGGCGGTGGTGTGTGTGTCTAAGTAAATGTGTGCGCCCACTGTTGAAGTAACATCACTCGTTCCTCAATGTGGTTTCCTGCGAAAGCCTGCATGTGTGCTGTTTTTTTTTTAAATTTTTTGCACTAAATGACTTTCATCCATTCAAGAGCAGAAGCGTGAAACAAAAACTAAAAATAATTTGACAATAGGGACGTCATATTCAGTTGTTGTTCTTATTTAAATAAAAAAAATCTTTGTTGAGAGGTTGGAACAGACTAATGGCATTTCATTCATTTCGATGACATTTATTTGTGCTTTGAGTTATGAGCAGCGTCACGCAACAAACAGAAGTAACTACCAGGGATTGGATTTTTCCGCTAATTCGCGGAATTCCGCTTTTTTATCCCCCCCCCCCCAAAAAAAAATCCGATTTTTTATTTTTTTTTGTATTTCATTGTGTATGCACATGACTCCGACAGATAACATCTTCTGCTATAACAAAGACATTTGTGGTATGCTCTAATATGAGTTACTTTTCATTTGGTCATGATACAATTATTTGTTCATGAAATTTCAACTCTTCAACATTATTTATGTGTTAACTTAGTAATCACATTAGTTAGATATGATGATATTCTCAGTGATAGTTTTTAAAAGCAAAGGCAGTCCAATGTTTTTGAATGTGACTGATTTTGAGTTGACTAAAACTGCCATTTTATATGGGATAGTTCAATATACATTGAAAATTTATGCTGTTGTTTTGTCTATTTCTTTGTCATGTGAGTGCATTGAAAGTACTTCAAAACACGGAAAACCCATGAGCGAGTGCCAGCGGCCCCCAGACCCCCGGCTAAATTTTCAGATAATTTCACTTTGGTCAAATCACATCCCTGAACTACGATTGTCGAGTCATCAAACGTTCTAGCAGCAAAAAAGTCAAGTTTTTTTTTATTTTTTTTTTTATCTGGCACGGTCTCCTGTGAAATACATTTGATGTGACGACACGTTGTCGTAAAATCAATTCCAAATTTACCTAAATGCCTTTTAGCTGCAGAGCTGCAAGAAAAGGTGCGAATACTCGCCTGCTTTGGTCACAGCTGTCGCCACGCGCTTGCCGCCTTGTCGTCCTTTTGAGTCTCTTGAGAGCTTGTGCAGTGATTTTTGGTTTGCAGTCTTGGCTTCTTTTCAGGAGGGTCAAGTCCGAGACTCACCGACTGTTTTCGACTTTGCTCCCGCAGGACTCCAACAAGAGCCCACGGCCCATGAAGAAGTTCCTGCCTGGAAACAGGAAGAAGGAAAGGAAGCCTTCGGATGACGATGTTCACACCAGGAGAAGTAGGACTGACTGATTAAAAACAATTATATATTGCATTTGAAATTTTCCTGTTTGATACTGTTGAAAGTTCGCATTCTTAATCATTTTCCCTATAAGAAATAATTGTGTGAATGCCGAAGCACACTTGTTTTTCCGCGAAACAACTCCCACATAATACTTCCCATTTACACCGTTCAAATTTCGTCCAAAATTCACGCCTCTCGTGGTATAAATCTTCTGATTCCACATTACTTACAGTATTTGCACAATTTAACGTTAAATATCAACTTTCCCCCATTCATTTTCAATGGGACTGACGTTGAACTTTTTCCAAGTACCACTTTCCTAATTTCTGCAGGAAATGCACTTTGTCTCTAGTTCAGGGGTGGGCAAACTTTTTGACTTGCGGGCCACAATGGGTTTGAAATTTTGACAGATGGGCCGGACCAGGAGCATTTGGACCTCGTAGCACAGTAAACACACACAGATAAATGTACAACCCGATTTACTTATAGTGTGCACTAAGGACTGCGTTTTTCAAATGTGCAAAATCCACTTATTTAAAACAGCTTTTCCAATAGCTTCATTTTTTATTGTTTATTGTTCCTCTGGCCCACCCACCATAAAAATCCTGGTGCCGCGGCTGGTGCCACCTATTGGTGAAACGCGGGCATTGCAGGGACAAAATTAAATGAAGGATTTTGAATTTTTTTCTAGCCTTATTGGATAAGTTCAGCGGGCCGGATTGAAAAGCATAACGGGCCGTATTTGGCCCGCGGGCCGGGGTTTGCCCATGTCTGGTCTAGTTGCTTTTTTTTTTTTTTTGGGGGGAGAGCTCAGTATTGATCATTTGACATGTCATCATCATTGTTCTCCCTTTTTTTTTTTTGTATGTGTGTTTGTGCGTGCGTGTAAAAAAAAAAAAAAAAAGAATTCCCATACCGTTCACCTAACCCGAAGAGGGACCAAAGAAAAGCGAAGCCCAGCACCGACCAGACACCACCCACCGGGCCTGGGTCTGGTCGGGTCTGGTCTAGTTGCTAATGGTTTTGGGCCGCACGATGGATTAGTGGTTAGCACACCTGCTCCACAGTTGTAAGGTGCAGGGTTTGAATCTCAGCTCATTCCTGTGCGCAGTACGTGTCCAAAAAATGGCCAATTTTCTGCATGTGTGTGAATTTTGTCATCAAGATTCATGCGCTAACAAACCAACTGATTAAAGGCCTGTTTTGGTGGCATAGTTAATGGCTGAATTGTGTCCAGGTACGGTGGCCCTGGAGGAGGACGCTCAGATCCTGCGGGTGATCGAGGCCTACTGCACAGGAGCCAGCTTGCACTCCACCAACACTCGTTTGTATTCCTTCATTCTTATCTGACCTCCTGCTGGCTCACACGAAGCATGCGTCAAACTGTGTGTCGTTGTTCCGTGTGTGTGTGTGTGTGTGTTTGTGTAGCTGTACGCAAGGAGTGCGTTCCTCAGGTGCTCCTTCCCGAGGAGGAGAAGATCATTGTGGAGGAGATGAAGAGCAACGGGCAGACGGTCATTGAGGAGAAGTAAGCGCGTGCCACTCATTGACGGTCATCGTGTTTGTGATTTGCTTCCGAAATAGATCCATTTTCTTTTTCTGGACTTGAGTAACCTTGAATTTGGCGTGGAGGCTAACATCTTTCTTTTTTTCTTTTTTTTCTTCTGGAGAGCTCAGTATTGTTCATTCGGCAATTTTACCGATTTGACATGTCATCATCATTGCTCTCCTTTTTTTATATATATACTGTATATATATATATATATATATATATATATATATATATATATATATATATATTTTTGTAACATCTTTCTATCAATGTCTATTGCTTGCTCTATAAATCTGTTTTTATCGCTCTATCTAATTATCTCGCTATTCTTTCAAGGTGTGTTCATTGATTGTGCAAGTGCACCTAGTCTTAGAAATAATCCCTCCTCACAGCTGGATACTATGTTAGGGTTCTTTTTCTTTCTTTTTTTTCCCCCCCAGGAGTCTGGTTGATGCGGTGTATGCTTTAAAGGATGAGGTCCATGAACTGAAAAAGGTAATAGTCACCTTTATTGTACTGACTTAACAGCGTGTTTGTTCTCGTGCGTTTTCTCAAGTGCAACCAAATGGAGTCTTAATTTTGACCCATTTTCTATCAGCAAATTTTTAACAGTACAGTGTTGCTTTGAGGTACAGGTGGCGCGAGATACTTGTTTTTCGGCTGTGTGTGTGTGTTTTTTTTAATTCATATTTTAACTTGTAAACAATAATTTGAGCTACGGACAAATTTAGGCAGACAATCTAACACTACTCACAATCCCTGTGAAAAATGACTAATATTACGAAGGCCTGATCAATTAATTGACTGGCTGATTTAATCTACAAAAATCAAGTTATTTGTCAATTAGATTTTTATTTTTATTATTATTAATTGGCCCTTTAATCAGTTACCAGAATTTTATTATGCCAAATGTTTGAATTAGAGCTGCCAAACGATTACATTTTTGATCAGATTAATCACATCTTAGAATTTTGATCAATCACGATTAAGCACTTCATTAAAAAGCCTTTTTAATCAACATTTTTTTGCTCGCCAAATTTGTACAGCACCCGTTTTGGGTTAATCCTTTCGACATTTAATGTCGTGAGGATGTCTTCAACATTTTTAGATCCATTGCACACTCTCAATCCCCTCTTCTTCTAACCAGTTAATTACTTGCATAATTCAAAATGAAAAAAATATCACCCCAGCAGTAGTTTGACATCAACAAATATTCTGAATGTCAAACACAAACATTTATTAAATGCTTGACTTTAATGCATGTAGTTATGTTTATTGCTCGAACACAACATTTGCTACTTCTAACTTAACCATCCGCTGTCGAGCTAAAGAATCAGCTGTGTGATTAATCTGCATTAATACATGATGAATGCGATATTTTTTGCGATTAATCACTGAGTTAACGCTTTAACTCTGACGGCACTACTTTGAATTGACCTGGGCCTCAAAAATTCCATATTGTTCAGTCGCTGACTAACTGTTACAGCAGCTTACTGAGGAGCTGTGACCGTCTCCAGGTGTGGCCAACGAGCAGCAAAATGTTCAATAGTTTGCATTTTATTTTATTGTCATTATTGATATTTTTTCTGAAATGTAATACGTACAATGGGTGTTTTTTTTTGCAGTATATTTTTTCCAAGACATTTTTACTCCCAACATGCCATTTTTTCACACCATGACAAGGACAAATGACTAAAAGTATACGACATGTGATCCGTCATCTGTGCGACAGGAAAACAAATGGATGAAGCAGTTTCTGGAGGAGGAGCAGAAGTCTCGTAAAGAGCTGGAGAGAGTGGTGCGAAAGCTGGCCAAGCAGAAGAACGACTGCACGTGGGACGACAGCGGCGGCGGCGGCGGCGGCCACTGAACCAGCTTTGTGTGCACGTATGTGTGTGTTTCGTTGTATGACGACAGGTCAAGGTGCAGACATTCTTGCCCGCAAAGCTGCAGAAGTTGCGTTCAGAGGTGGCAAATCCAGGTCCAGAAAGTAAAAACCCTGCCACAGTTTGGCTTTAGCCCCAGGTGCTAGCTAGCGAGCTACTTGGGTGCTCATTTACCTGCTAGGGAGCTATCTAGCTTTAGCTAGCTTTAGCTCTTTTGCTAGCTAGCTAGCCAAACTGTGGCAGGGTTTTTACTCCCTGGACCTGGATTTGCCACCTCTGGTTGCATCACAGTGCAAATACATGTGGTTGCGCTCTGTCAGTGTTTTCTAACCTCAACTCACGTCTACATAGTTCCTTGACATGAAGATGGCAGCAAAGCACCATTTTTGTCTAAATTGAACTTCTCAATTCACTTCAACATAGTCCCTTGACACCAAATGTTGGCAAAGCACTGCACGTTTTAACGAAACTCCTTGAAAAATGAGCACGCGTCTACACTTTCCTTCGAAAAAAAAAAAAGTCTCAACACACTCGCGTTTTCACACCCCGTCACCTCTTTTGCCGAGCGCCACTGTGAACAGTTTTCAACCAGGAAGTGGAGAAAAAAAAGCTCATGGCAGCCTCTGCTTCTTTTTTCAATTTTTTATTTTTTTTTATGCTGATGTCTGAACAGGAAGCTATTTTATTTTTTTTTATGCTGATGTCTGAACAGGAAGCTATTTTATTTTTTTTTATGCTGATGTCTGAACAGGAAGCTATCAGGTCCGCCGTTGTTTTTGTGTGCGCGCCTTGTCACAATGTCAACTATTTCTCCCCTTTGCCATCTTTTGTATGTCGTGCTGTCGGGTCATCGAAAAATTAAGCTATGGACCGGACATTTATAGAGTTTTCATTCATATCAATTCCCCCCCATTAATGTTACGTGCGACTCTTTTGTTAAAAAGCTGCATGAATGTTTGATTTTGAACGTTCACGCAGTTTTTGTGTAAATATTTAAAAATAATAAGTCAGATAATCACATTTATAGACCGATGCTTAAACTGATGAGTACGAAAATAATGCTTCTCATTTCTAAAATATGTATTGTTTTTATTTACATTTTAATTGTTGTTTGGATTTTTTTTTTTAAATGCTTTATTTATTTATTTGTGGTGTCTCACTCTTTGAAATACACTCAAATAAGCAAAAATGGCGTCAATGTTTTACATCCAAATTGTCAAAAAGTCTCGTTGATTTATGAGCTGAGCCTAAAAGTGCCTCCCGATAAGGCTTTTTTGGGAACTAAAATTATGCTGTTTTTAAATCAAAGCTTGTCATAATATGACAAATATTGTACAAGAAAGCAATAATGGAGAGAGAATTTACAATTTTATTAACAAAAAAAAAAAAGCGTCGTTTTGCTGCGCAGGTCCCAATTTTCATCATCGTCATACAATCGGTACAAGGCGGGGGGTGTCTTGCTCAAGAGCACTGTGGCAAGTGTGACAGGCACTCTACTTCCTGTATACTTCATTTTGTTGCGTGTGTGTGTGTGTGTGTACGTGCGTGTTTTTATAGCTTAAAACATCTGCAGCCTTACTGAGCACTTCACTGCAGTGGCAATTATTATCTCACCCCAAGTCTGCTTGTAAAGGTTCTATGCAATTATTATTATTATTGTATTGTTGCATATTTTTTTCTATAAGCACTCTGTACTTTACGTTGTCATTCTTTTATTAAAAATTTCATATTGGGAGCGTGGTTGGTTTGACAAAAGGAAATGGTGACTCTTTTGATCTTTACCATACATCATGGAAGGTGTTGCAAGCAGACCACACACACACGCACACACACACATACACACACACATTTCCTGTCGGTATGTGACTTTCAATTTTTCCAAACTGTTCACATATGATCAAGTTGTTCCAAAACAATTAAACAATTGTCTTGAGTGTTACGATATATTTATTATTATGCTTGCAGTGGTGTTCACTGTACAGCATTATCTCAAGTTTGACCGTTACTCAAAAGGAATGTTGTTGCATACGTGACCCAGGCTTGCGTAGTTTTTTTCTCCTGAAAACATACTAACCCCACACAGGAGTTCAGAAAACCTAAACTTCATGCAGGCTTAATTGGAGGCACTTTAAACGGCAGCAGCTGTGTGTTGACTCCCATCTGAGTTGATAAAAAAAAAAATCACATCCACTTCCCAGTTCTTAGAGGGTGTGCACACTTTTGCAACCACAAGTATAAAAATAAAAAAAGACACCTTTCTCAGAAAGATTCAAATGTGTTTTTGTAATTGAGTTGAATTTTTGAATTTCTGTAACATTAATGGTGGAAAAACTTGCCACTTGAATGGGGTGTGTAGACTTTTTATACAGTGATCTCTAATGTTTTCCAGAGCGGTAGTTTTGCTTTAAAAAAAAAAAAAAAGAATCACACATAAGTTCTTGAGCACAAATACTTGTCCAGCAGTCCAGCTGTAATGAATAATAACCACAAAAGAATCATTCTCAGCGCTATCCTGAAAAATCTGTCCAATAGAATAAATTAAGTCTTGTCCTCTTGTCCACACTTTCAAAGTTTGTACATCCCAAAGCTGGTGGCCGCCTGGCTGTAGTCCACAAGAGACAGGTCCTGCACCCACAAGCTGAGCCGATTCCCCCTCTCCAGCGAAATCACCTCCGCCGTGGAGGCGGTGCACAGCTGGGGCTTGGACCCGGACCCCGAGGCGTCGATGTTGCAGTAAGCCTGCATGGCCACCGTCTCGTCGGTCGACTCGCCGCGCCTCACCTTGACGGCGCTGGCCAGCGGCCTTTCCGGGTCGGCCTTGGAGAAGGTTACCCTGGAGAAGACCATGTAGTCCCCGGGCTGCAGGACCGTCAGCCAGCTGTTGTGGTAGTAGTTGATGTTTCTTCGCACCGAGTGCTTCATGTCCCACTCGAGGTAACCTGCTGGGGGGAGACATCAGCAGGTCTGTTCAAATTGGCATCCTCAAACGGGTCTGTGAGGTAGTCTTTTGTAGGGTGTACAATACAACAAAAAAAAAAGAATACATACAATGAACTGTAAAATACATGTTCTTGAGAAAAGAAACAAAACTTTTGTTGCCTGTCCCAGCTTCCTAAAAATGTTTTGCTTGATCATGAATGATAGTAATTTTAACCTTTTAGAAATGCACAGCCAAAATTAAATTCCATAGTTAAATTTGTATTTTAACATTTTTAGAGTTCAATGACGTCCAGAGTAGGTGTTATTTCACCTAGAGTTAGGTTAACTCTGCCTTGCACTTATCCATTTTGATAGATAAGTCAGCACCATTGTCCACCTCTGAATTCCTTTTCTCCTTTTTTTATTGACAATTCTGTACCATAGCTTGTCAATATAACAATAAGAACAACAACAAAAATATGTACAAACAATCACGTTCCAGTTCGATGTTACATAATCATAAACCTAAATGTAATCTAAAGTAAAAAAAAAAAAATTGACAAACTTCAACTAAACCAATAAATTTGAATATATTTCCAAAATCTTACCTTCCTTATTGTTTACAAATGTAAGACACTCAATTATGTAACAATATCAATCAAAAATACCTTAAAGCACGGAGCCAATTTTTAAATGTTGGCTTTGTGAATATGAAGTTTCCCTAACAAAGAAAAATTGTTATTACTAATATCTGTATCTTTGTATGCAAACCAAGTGATAATATTTGATTGAACTCTGCACATGTCATTAATTAAGCTCCAGTGCGCCGCCTTCCGCCTTCGCTCCTCCAGTTTGAGAGACAAGCTAAGTGCCATTTTCCTCCTGTATTTCCACACGGTCAGTGAGAACAAGTTCTAACTTACTAAATACTTTTATGTCCAATATTAGAAGAACATATGTTAGGATTACGAAGAATGTAACAGCAATCCAATTTTGGTGCGTAGCTAGCTACCAACAAGTAAGCTAGCATAGCAAGCTTTAACAAATTAGCCGTTAGCTAACTCTTAGCTAGCGAAGTTGTCAGTCATTCATTTTTAAGACATGATCTTACAATCGTTATTTAAAAATAATAATAATCTTGCGCTGTCTGTTCTTTTAATAATCTTAATAAATTACTTTTGATTTCTTTACTTTGCTTTTAAATGTCTTAAATGAATAGTCCTTGATTTTTGATGTTTTGTTACTAAGTGAAGCACATTGAGTTTGCTAGCTATGCCTCGCAATAAAGAATTAAAGAAAGCGGTTAAGGTCATTTTGCTTACATGTTGATAAGTGTGCTCGCTTCGCCACAATCATGCGGGCCAACGTTCTGGAAGAACTTTGCTGAAAAGTAGCTGCAACCAACACAAAACATAAAGTACATGTTTTTTTTTTTGCAGTACAAATATTATTATATCTCCAGCTTTATTTGGCTAACTCTGTGATTCCCAACCACTGTGCCTTGAGAAATAATCAGCATGATCCAATTTCATTTATATTGGTCGTAAAAATGGTATTCAGTTACTACAGAACATGTTAATCTACTTAAGCCAGTGAAGTATAATGACAAGCAGAACAATTCAATGTTTAGATGGCAGAAGGTACAATAAACCCGTGTGTCCATTTGTTAGCATTCACACAACACTTTAAATTTAATTTTTTATTTTTTAACTACTATGGACATGGCTCACTAAAAGGTTGGGAAACACTGGCCTAGCTCATCTTAGACAAGAACAAAAGAAACATACTCTACCTTCAGATAATAGTGGTGGCTTTTCCTGTTGGATTGAAACATAGAACATTTGAAAGGTCATTGAGTTGTCACAAAATTAGGCACACCTCCAATCTTATGAAATAGCTTAAGCAAAAAAAAAAAAAAAGTTTAAATTTAAAATACTAACTAAGACACTCTTTTTTTGATGGAAATGTTATTTGTTTTTGTGGCAAAGCACGAGAAATGCAAAAATTGTGTCGCTGTCAACATTATCCACTGAACGAATACATTGCATGGCACATTTGCTTTAAAATTGAGTTACGGATGGTTAAGAATGTTTCACTTGATGAATTGATCTGGCTATATCTTACTGTGCTTTCAGACCACAAATTACTGTACATTCCAAAACTTAAATGAAGTATCGTTTCAAAATATGAATATAAAAGCAATACAGTACGTGTTGGTCACATTTTGTTACTTAATGAACTTAAAAGTAAAACTTAATTTATTTATTTTTAATTCAAGACCTTTTCTAATTATAAACTGCTTATAATTTCTATATAGTATATATAACGTTTTCATACAGTAATTTTTATACATGTTCATATCTTAAGGAGTTTTATAAATGTCCTTTAAAAAACAAAAAATGCTTTTAACCACATCATTTCTAGACTGTTTTTCTGATTATAATTTAATGTTATCTTGAAATATTTAGACAGGATAGTTTTGGAATCTGAATAAAAATATACTTTGAATTTGTCCCCTTCAGCTAACAGGCCTCTTTAGAATATAAATACTAAAATTCATAGTCATTAAACAATATAAAGTGTCCAGTAGTGCGGTAATAATTGCCAATGGTTTCTGTGAAGTAAAATTAAGTGATTGGTTGTGTAGTGTATATTCAATTACATTATTGCAATTACTTTTACTTTCGCAGTCGCGTATTTCTGTTGGTAAATGTAAAATCCATAGTATTTCTGAGCTCATCAAAAAAACAAAAAAAAAAGCAATTACCGCTTAAGGAGAATTTTTTTTTTATACTCGTACATGATCACTTTAAATGTGACGCTGAAAAAAAGTCATTCTGAAGTCTGAAATGTGTTAACTCTTTGACTGCCAAAAACGTTAAATAACGTTTAGTAAAACCCTATGGAGGAGTGCCAAAGACGTTAAAAGACGTTTGTTTCAAAACAGTGGTGAAACTAACCATTTTCTATTGTTGATTACTCAAAAACGGATTAAGGTAGAAACAAACTTTTTTTTCTGATGAAAGATGAGAGTCCAATCTTTCATTTGGTAGAATGTGTGTTTCCATAGTCCAAACACATAATTTTCTGTGGACCTTGAAAGATCAGTCAAAAGGTCAGTCAAAATGCTTAAATCGGCTGGCACCCACGGCATCCCTTTTCTGAAAACGTCTGGCAGTCAAAGAGTTAAGTGAGAAAACCTATACATTGAAAATGTGAAAGTTTCCCAAACTGAAAGCAACTACTTATTCATTTATCTTTTACCGTTCTGCCCGTGGAGTAGAGGAAGGCGAATCCCCCCGCAGTGAGCAGCAAATGCAGCACCGCGACCCCCAGAAGAGAGCGAAGCAGAGTCTTGCTGCGGCCGACAGACGAGGCTTGAGGCCGGATGAGCACCTGAGACTGGCGCGGGGGCAGCGGAGGCGGGAGCGACGGCACGCTGCTGTGGTACGTGTTGATCATTCTAACGGGGACGAGCCAGCGTAAAGTGGCGTCCGCGTGCGCTTCACGCTGTCATATGCCAAGCGCCCGCTGCAGCGTCATTTTCCCTCCTCTTCTTCTTGATGGAAAAAAAGGTTTGCTCTCATTTGCATTTCCTCTCTGGCAAGGTGAGAAATCAACTCGGCAGCATCGTCCTCTCGCAAAAAGGGTTAACCTTGAAGGGCTGTGGCCTAAAGACACGACAGAGGCGGCGCTGTAGCAGCGTTTCCATGTCAGCCGCTGCTTTGGCCATTTTTTTAAAAAGGCGCATTTTTATTCAAAATGAACACGATGCTGATTTTATTTTCTAATGTAAAAAATAACAATAGCATTTTTCTATCTGGGAGTTTTTGTCACCACTTATGGCATTTTGGTGTAACTATTTTGAACTGAATTGAGGAGTTTCGTTAAGACTAAAATAGTGCTTTGCCGTCATCGTGTGGCATTTCGGTGTTAATGAATTATGTTGAGGTGTGCTGAGGAGCTTCATTAAGATTAGTAACTGTCACTATTGAATATTTTTAGAATCGATTAATCTCTCGACTAATCGGATTCATTTTAATTTTGCATTCAAATGTATACAAAAGCATTTTTTTACTCGATTACTGCTTATTAACCGGTCATTGTTTATTTCGTATTTCCCTATTTGTATAGTGATAAAAAAAAAAAGGTAAAAGTAAAAACAGATGTTTGCAAATGTCTTATTTTGATTAAACACAGAAGATATTTTTTCTTCTTTCTTTTTTCATGAAGGACTACAGAAATAAGTGAACAATTACTGTTGATATGCTGAAATCAGAGGATTTGGGCTCCAAATGAGTGCTTTGCTGACGTGTGGTTATCTTGGTGTCAAGGAACTATGCTAAAGTGAGTTCAGGAGGTTCGACTGTTGACTTGGGATGTGGCGCCTTGCTATGTGTGCAACTTTCTTATGAGAACCAGGTCAGGAGTGCTCGCTGAGGCCGGCAGTATTAGCGCATTGCGGCGTATTAGCGAGACCGATTGTCTCCTTTTGGGGCGCCCACGCGGCGACTGTGGCATTTGTGAAACGTTGAAATTGGAGCATGGGCCCACACGACACCCCTGATGCTTACCACCAAGCTAACTGTTGAAAGAAAAGTGAAGCGTTCAAACCGCTCCAGTGGTTTTTCTTCTCACATTGTTGGCTTCATAGCGCGTGTGAATGTTCAGTGTCGTGTCCAACAGTCAAAGTTGTGCGTTTGAACCTGTGCTGCAGACTTCCTGTGTGCAGTTCAAGATACGTGTGCAAAACCGATGGTTATGTTGTGCTGAATTGTGGCGTGAAACTTACGGTCAACATTTGAGTTGCTACTCCTCACTTAACTAATTGCCGTCATTCTTATCCGTTGTTAAATGCCACAATTGCAACATGCAGTTCGTTAGCTAGCGAGCCCCAAAATGCATAGCAACTTTAGAGCGCCTCATTGTTGGCTGTGAGTGTGCGCACATCATGGTGTGAGAAAACACTAGATGGGGTGAAATCTGATAGCTGGACCCGGGGCTCAGTGCTGTTGTTGGCTCTTTAGAGCGCCTCATTGTTGGCCATGAGTGCCTGCAAAAACGGCCAGCAGGTGGCAATAGAGTATAAGAGATCAACCAGGGCCATGTTGCAAACAAGCTCTTTTCCCCAGTGTTTTCAACAGATTTGTGAAGAATGATGAAACTTAGCTATATTCTAATGTTAATTGCTACAAAACGGAAACAGATAGAAATATACTTTTTTTTTTCCCTGATGAAAGAAGTGACTCATTTTTCTTTTGGTAGGTTCCATTCTTTTATAGCAACAGAACACACTATTCTGTGGGCTTTGCAAAATCAGCCCAAATCCAGTAATACAGCCAGGAGCGAAGGAGGTTGCTTCAGTGAAAATGGATGGGAGTGAATGAGTTAAAAGATTTTTTTATTTTTACTTTAAAGCTCATATTTTCTCTTTTGCTGTAAATGAATATCGGCTTGAAATACTGATAATCGGTCTCCTTGACTACTAAAAATCGGTATCGTATCGGTCTTGAAAAAACGGTATCGGTCTATCACTACTTGAAAAGGGTTACTAAAAGAAGGAAACGTATTTCGTGTGCAGAGAAGTTTTATTATTTTAGGTAATAGTTATCAAAATAAGTATCGTATATACAGTAAATGACAATAAAAATTCATCTTTGAGTTCCTTTCAGAGTCTCTACTAATTTTAAGCAGTACTACTTTTCCCAGTCTCTTTTTTTTTCCTCTTCTCAAATACCGGTACTTCTTCTTGAGCACAGCGTGTGAGCGCTTTCAACTTCTCACGCCATTTTCTTCCTCATAGCGCGTGTGTAGAGGTCCGATGTCAAACAATCCACTGACTGGACCGGGTCACCTTCCGTCAGTCCTGAGATTGACAGGCCGCTGCGGCGTGTAGCGGACGACGAGGGCCCGGCGGCTGTCGCCAAGGCCGTGGTCGGTAATGCTGCCGAGCGAGCGACGCCGCACCTCTCGGACCGACAGCGGCCGCGCTTTGCACTTCACGAAGGTCATGAGACATTGAGAAAACTAGGACAAACAAAACACAAGCGGAATATTAGCGATGATATCGTTGCGATACAAGAAAATCAAAACTGTCGCTCCCACCTGGTTGTTGAAGAAGACGTAGATGACGGGGTTGATGACGGTGCTGAACTTGGCCAGGACGGAGGGCACCACGCTGGTGGAGGGCGTGACCAGCCGCGAGCCGCCGAAGGTGGTCACGAGCGCCACCACGCCGTACGGCATCCAACACAGCAGGTAGCACGACACCAAGGTCAACACCATCCTCAGAATGCGGTGCTCTCGACGCGGCGCCGTCAGCGGGTTGGTCTTCCCCATCTGAGGAACAAGAACCGATCGTACAATAATCATGCAGATCATTCTCAAGCTTTTTGGACCACATTTTAGTACATTCCAATGGTTCGATACCAACTGACTATCATATCAGGAAATGGATGATCATTTCTCTGAAATGATTAAATCCCGCCTTAGACAGATTTTTAGTTCAAGTTCTCTTTTTATTCATTTGTCATTTAACTACAATTAAAAATGTGTAATTTTCACATAAATTATCTTTCAATTGACTTCATAAGCACATGCATTCAGCTAATAGCTTTTAGCTTTTCAGCATTCCCACGCAATTTCTGCAGAAATTGCACTTTATCTAGTAGTATGAGAAGTTGCATTTTTTCAACATCATGTCAGTGGTGCCTTGAGATAAGAGTCTGATTTGTTTTCAATTACCATATTTGTAACTAAAAGGACTATCTTAAATAAATTCATTTATAATAAATAAGGATACATATATATATTATAATAGGCAAATATTTGGTTACGTATTCCCTTTTTTCCTATAAAAAGCCATTAAAGCCCTAAATTTATGTTTATTAATGATTTGAATGCATTAAAATACTTTATTTTTTAAGATAAAGCATGTTTTACTTCAAATTACAGTGCATTCATTTACATAGCATTTTTTTACCGTAAAACCAATTTTTCCTCCACCTTGACCATGTGTGACAATTATTTTGTCAATAAGTGGCTTTTTGTGCCATCTAGTGGTCGAAGAGTCAAGTACAATATTACACCGTCACCTTCATGTTTATTATTTGAGTGGATTAAAATACTTTTTTTTTTAAGACAGAGCAATGTCTTGTTTTAAATTGCAGTGCATTCAATTACATTCAATTACATAATTCAATTACATTATTTGAGTGGATTAAAATACTTTTTTTTTTAAGATAGAGCAATGTCTTATTTTAAATTACAGTGCATTCAATTACATAGCAATTTTTCTGTAAAACAATTTTTCCTCCACTTTAACCATGTGTGACAATTGTTTTGTCAACAAGTGGCTTTTTGTGCCATCTAGTGGTCGAAGAGTCAAGTACAACATTACACCGTCACCTTCATGTTCATTATTTGAGTGGATTAAAATACTTTTTTTTTTTTAGACAGAGCAATGTCTTGTTTTAAATTGCAGTGCATTCAATTACATTCAATTACATAATTCAATTACATTATTTGAGTGGATTAAAATACTTTTTTTTAAGATAGAGCAATGTCTTATTTTAAATTACAGTGCATTCAATTACATTCAATTACATAATTCAATTACATTATTTGAGTGGATTAAAATACTTTTTTTTTTAAGACAGAGCAATGTCTTATTTTAAATTACAGTGCATTCAATTACATAGCAATTTTTCTGTAAAACAATTTTTCCTCCACTTTAACCATGTGTGACAATTGTTTTGTCAACAAGTGGCTTTTTGTGCCATCTAGTGGTCGAAGAGTCAAGTACAACATTACACCGTCACCTTCATGTTTATTATTTGAGTGGATTAAAATACTTTTTTTTTAAGATAGAGCAATGTCTTATTTTAAATTACAGTGCATTCAATTACATTCAATTACATAATTCAATTACATTATTTGAGTGGATTAAAATACTTTTTTTTTTTAAGACAGAGCAATGCTTGTTTTAAATTACAGTGCATTCAATTACATAGCAATTTTTCTGTAAAACAATTTTTCCTCCCACTTTTACCATGTGTGACAATTGTTTTGTCAACAAGTGGCTTTTTGTGCCATCTAGTGGTAGAGTCAAGTACCACATTACGCCTTCACCTTATTCATTTCCAACTTTGGCTCATTTCAATCAAGTGTGATCATATTCGTTGAACAGCTGAGTAAACCTCACATTCATGATAGAGATATGATTTATAAACCTTATGATATTGATAAAAACAATTCTCTTTTTCTGCTCAGTTCACCTTCCACAAGTGCAATATTAATCAGATTGTCATATTTGAGTGTGGGCGCAAAGAATGTATTGTAAAGAAAAGGTTTAACTTGACTTCCCTTTTAATCTCAGGTGAACCTAATGAGGTGTCCAGTTCAGTGGCCGGCCCGAAAGAAAAGTAAACAAGCCGTCATGAGGAAGGAGCCTAGCGCAAAGTCTACAGTCTGATTGCCGTGTTCCTAAGAAAAGCCCGAGGCTGAGATCTGAGGACTCTCGCTGCGAAGGAAACTGAGCCCACCGGCTGTACAGTAATCAAGTCTGCCAAGACCCCCGCCACCTTCTTTCATGACTTCCCGGGTGAGCACGCTATTAGAAAATAGAGGCGCTTACATAAGGGCAGGTATCCAATAGTAACCGACTTAAAAATACCTCAAGAGTGATTCACTGATGGCGCTTGTGAGCTGGGGGGGGGCATGAGGCGCCGATTGGCAAGTCTTCATTAGGATTTATTTGTGTGACTGCCGGATTTATGAAAGACGCATGGAGTCACGCATGAGTCACCGTCAAACCACAGGGGGTCGTTGACCTTGTAAATGCAGGAAGACCCCCTAGGGAAGAAATTGCCCTCCTTCCTGACGGTTACGTGGTTGGATTTGAAGATTGTCAACAGAGCGCTGGCAGATAAGTGTGAGACAGAGCTAGAAAAGTACTCTACAAGTCTACAGATTAAAATAAATACGCCAAATATTTCTTTAAAGTTATATTCTGTTAATATCAAATAGCCATATATATGTGCAATATAAGTATTTATTAAATAAGTATATATACAAATAATTGCGTACAAAACCCCTGTTCTTAATTAAAGAAGTACAGACTGAAATATACTTTAGTACAAAAGAAAATTGCTATATTTTTTTCTTCTCCCAGTTATACCCATTTTTATAACGTGTCACAAAAAAAGGCATCAGAAAAATACTCAAGCAAAGTACACATACCTGCTAAATTTACTCAAGTACAGTAACCAGTAGTACTTTTGAATGAGCGTGTCTGATCTCACCCGTCTGATGGTGACCAGGATGCGCCCGTAAGAGTAGACCATGAGAAGAAGCGGCAGCAGCAGACAGAAAATGAAGAGGCACAGCACGTAAGAGATGCTGCCGGGCGACTGCAGGTGCCACTGGACCGAACACGTGGTCCCGGGACCCTCGGGCCCGTAGCTGCTCCAACCCAGCAGCGGAGGCACTGTCCAGAAGAAGGCGTAGAGCCAACAGCCCCCGATGCACAACCAGGCCTTCCGGAAGTCCGACATGTCCACTTGGGAGGAACGCAGCACCGTGGTGTAGCGCTCGTATGACAGGACGGACAAGGACACCAGGGACACAATCCCTGGAAAAGAAGGAGAGACTGATCACATGCGTTGGGAGCTGCTGCTGCTGTTTTGGGTAGCAATGGCATCTAAATTGGCTCGGTTGGCGACAACAGCGTCTGTGAAATTTGATTGTTACACTTTATGTTGGGGAAAGGGTGGCAGGTCTGTCGTGCTAACCATGAATTAGCTAGCACTGGCCACTCACTAGCTTACAGAAACATGCCTTTGTTAAATGATGGGGTAACGAACAAAATAGTTAGGCTGTCGTTCAGTCAGTTAGCTAGCTAGCTTTTGCACTTCCACCAATGAAAACACTAATCCTAAGTGTGATTTGTTTGGTAGGTAGCTCACTAGTTAAATCGTAATTTAGCTAACTAATTGGATAACTAATCAAAACATTACTTGTCGCTACGTGTCATACTGTGATTTGAAGCGCAACTTCACTAGCTACCCAACATTGACTAGTTAGTTAGTTAGTTATAGTTACCAGCCTATTTAACTAACTGGCTAATTTCGAGAAAACACTACTTCTTGCTCCACATGATTTGTGGATGTGCAAGATTGCTAGCTAGCTTACTGGTTAGTTAGTTAGTTAGTTAGTTAGTTAGTTAGTTAGGCTTCAGTTTGACTTAATTGGCTTACTAAGAGAAATCAAAATAGGACTTATATGTGATTTGTGGAAGTGCATGATTGTTTTTACATAAAAAAAAAAATGAACCACTAATTTGAAGCGATACGTAAGTTTAACAAATAGTTAAACAATCTTTAGAGGGGAAGTGGATAGATGAATGAAACAAAGCTATAAATGGGGGAAAAGGCAATAATCACCCGGTGGATACGTCATGCTCGCATTTCATTGTTTACTCGCGTCCGAACTTGATCCGAATTCCCCAAAGTGGCCCCGGTAAAAGTTGCGCGTACTAAACGGGAAACTCACCGAAGAAGGAGTTTGCAAAGCCGTACCACCTGCACCCGAACTCCCCGATGAGCCAGCGTCCTTGCAGGCTGGCAGCGAAGCTCAGCGGGGTTCCGAACACGCACACCAGGACGTCGCTCAGGCTGATGTTGAGCAGAATCACGTTGATGGGCGTCCACAAGCACCGGAACCGGGCGAACACCAGAAGCGTTAGTGAGTTGTTGACGATCCCCGCCACCAGGATGACGCCGAGGCAAACCGCCACCGCCGTGTGGCCGCCGCGACTCAAGCCGCCGGAAGCGTCCGTCCCGCCGGGTGCGCGCGCGCTCCCGTCCGTGGCACCCGGGGGGAGTCCGCTGTCCACGGTGCTGAAGTTGCTGGGGACGCGTATGTTGACCACCATTGTGGGTGGGTGGGAGTCCTGGACTCCTGTGTCCGTGCAACTCAACGCTCTCTCACTTGAGAGTGAAAGAGACGAGTGTCACTTTCAGTCATGCACCCCGATAATGTAGGCTATATGACACACACACGCGCGCGTGTGCGCACACACGCGCACACACACGGCTTGAGCATTGATTCCTGAGTGGTCATCAAGGTCCTCTGTGGGAAATGATCCAGTTTTGCTTCATTGCTCTAAAAATGATTAAATGGTATTTACTTAGCTTAACTTTTTCTTATGAGATTTTTAAGACAATTTGTCAAACTGGAGTTGACATAAAAAAAAAGTTTCACTATAATACAGACGTGCATATGCAGGGAGATCAACACAACGCTGCAGAAGTACTTTATATTATTCGTTATTTGCGAGTGTTATCTTGTTTGTATTAATAATATGTGAAGTCCCAAAAATCCAAATAGAAACACACAAATAGCCTTTTGTTTTTGTTTCACAAGAACTATTGACCGTTCGTTTAAATTGCATAAGTGTATTAAGTTGGATGGTTGTTCCCCAAACTTTTTTCTGCCATGGACCGGTTCATACGTCAGCGGTAGGCTGACGTATATTTACATTGTGAAGGTAATCACCAACACGGGGGTTTGTGTGCATCCACAATGTATAAATGGCAACTGCATAAGAGGGGGAGAATTTTGCATTTGAAATTCACATGCATAAGCCATGCCGTTTGCATTTTTCTCCACGCAATTAGCATTATTGGCTTGCTGTCAGGGGGCTGTAATAGCCACACGAGCCCCCTCATTGACCTACAAGCTGTTTCAGTATTCCTCACGTGCAAGGATGAGGAGTGCTCACCACTTAACATGGTGGTATAATTTGTTATTTTCAGATATAAGCAATGGAGCATCTACCTGAAATCTCTTTTTTACGTAAGGTCAAGTATCCCGGCATGAGATGAATTTATAGGTTAAAGTCTCTCCTCAATAGATCCGATTTGAGCTTTTATGTTTGCCTACTCTCCTTTTTTTATGTTTTTGATGCCGGTTGCATTGTGATTATGCTCACAATACCCTCTGTATGTGATGATGTATTCTTTTATGCAGTATACGTTGGCAAGAAATGTCAAAATCTTATTTCCTGCATACTCATTTAGAAAACGGTCAAAAAATAGCAATTTTTACAGGAGGTTTTCATGTGCTGTCTACTCAGGTTTTTGTTTCTACCTGCTCTGGTCCGCCCTGTTCCTTGTGCCAACCAATCAGCTCCCTCCAACTATTCCCGTCTTGTCCAGGTGGGCCTCGTTGTCTTGTCAATTTGTTGGTATTTCAATCCCTGGTTTCTTTGTCTTTGTTGGTTTTTGTGTTGCTGTTGTTAGTCAAATGATTGTAGTCATGTTTCTTTCTTTTGGACTTTGTTAATTGAGTATTTTGAGTCCTCGTTTGCCCCTTTGTGTAAATTAATTGCTATATATTTTTTTTTAGATTACCCCTGCTTTCTGGACATTACCAATCCAGAAGAAAAAAAAATATGACATGAAAAAATGTGGTTAAATCATGTATTTAATGACATGTTCACAATATTATATAATTCACAACAGTTGTGACTAACATAAAGCTCATGCATTTGATTTTAAGTGAATGCAATGCTAGTTTTTGCATGTAAAGTGCAAGACAAACACAAATGACCTATTGGAAGGCATGACCAATACAGTGAGCAAAGAAATGCATTATTAAAGTCAAAGTGAAATCCCGGCAGAATATCTTAAATAATCAGATGATGATGCTGAGGCTCTTCACGGGAGATTCGAGAGATGAGCTGAGGTGTTTTCTTAAGCATATTGGCTGAATTTTACCCACTCAGCTCGTCAGCCTTCCTACTGACACTCGTGCATGTGACATTGTTGAATGTCAATGGCAATAATCGTCATACCTACGTAGCCACTACTGTATATTCAGTGGCATGGCATTATGTGGAGAAAAAGGAATACAATTAGGAAGCACTTAAGTCTAAAAGTTACCTTGAAGTGCTTTTACAAGATTGCCTTTTAGAAAAGACGATGGATGGATGGATGGATAGATGGATAGATAGATAGATAGATATTTTGTGTTTTTTCCCCCCGAAAAAAATCACAAATGACTTAGGAGGTTATGTTGCAGGCGAATGCTACGTTATATCAAGAAATGAGATGAAGACTGCTAAAATACAGTCCGACCTTGATTTTAATACGACTCAAATGGAGTAAATCAGTTCAATGTGGCAGTCGCTAACTATAACAACACCTTACAAATAGAATCCTTCTCACAAAGCCAAACAAGGCACAAAAAGGTTTCGACAATGAAAGCAGCCCGGATGAGTTGGGAAAGGGAGGAGGGGGGGTGGGGGGGTTCACGGGGGAGTTTTGGGGGAACAGTCCACTGTTATGATGAGCTTCCTCTTTGTCCTCCGTCAAGCAGAAAATGGGTTGGAAGCTGATCATGAAGAGTGTCAAAATAACGGCCCAATTTGAAGCCCATCTCCGTCCGACACATTGCTGGAGGTGATAAAATGGTGGCCATTCAGTGAAGCGTGATGATGATGGAGATACTGATCTCCATGCAGCAGCAGCTGGTATCTATTCAACTCCACAAATTAGCGGATCACACTCTGCAAGCGTGTAAGTGGCTGGAAAAAGGCTGTCAAGATCCAGTCCAAAGAAAAAAAATTCGAAAAGGTGTTTGCCTATTGTATACTGTACCACAGGAATACAGCATATTCTTAGTTTGAAAACCACAGATTTACCACATTGAAGGTTAACCCCCCCCCCCCCAATATATGCTATATATATATATACAGTATCAGTTTACGGTTGATGTGCCGTTTTATTGTACAAACTACCAAGAAGATTGCACCACAAAACAAGCACGCTGAATTGATGTCACCACCCCGGAGGCACACGTTACTGGTAATGCTTCATATCCTGATGATGATGATGATGTAAAAGAAAACATTTCCTTCCAGCCGCAAAAGTCACTTAACAGGTTTGGTTCATTCCTGCCGCCATATGCTAAGGTGCGGAAGCCATGTTAGTGCTAATGAGTGCAAAGAGAGCGTCAAAAGTTTCTGATGACTCAGCTTGACCAGTACAAGTCTTTCTTGTCCGGAAGTTGTCCTAATGGAGATGACACACACACATGAAGACATCCTAGTCAGCTTCAGTCTATTTATTATTTAAAAAAGAAAAAAATATTATGCAGTTTAAACTGAATTAAAGATTGAGTTGGTAACAAAAACATCTTCCATTTGCTTGTAAAATGGCTTTTAATAAGGGAAATTGCGTCTTATTAGTAACCTTGCATATACAAATCCAGTTACTCTTGCAATGCACCCCCCCCCCCCCCAAGGAAACTCAATTTTCCAACAATACTAAGGCTGCACCGATTAATTAAAATACTTGCATCATTCAATTACAAATAAAGTTCAAAGCAAATCCTCAGGCTAGCCTCTTAACGGCCAGCCAACTTTACACTCTCATTCACTGACACCCACATCACTCACCAGGCCAGGCTCCGTCTTTTAAAGCCATACACGTTCAAAGTCACAAATATCGCAGTAAAACAATATTTATTTAGACATGAACCTGCTTTCTGATATAAATAGGGCCATTTTTTTTGCAGGAATGTACCGTAAAATTTGGCCAGTTCAACACACCAGGATATAAATCACATCCACTATAATAGTAAAAAAAAAAAACTTAAACTGCACTGGTTTATAAGATGCACATATTACACAGCTTAACATGGGTACAGCTAATTGCTGACGATGCAAACTAAAAGTTAAAAATTGTTTCCACAAAGCAGAAAGAATATACGGTACTGTGTATGCCTGTGAGGATTGTTGGAGGTTCAGTTTGTATGTCTTATTGCTGTCTTTGTGAAAAAGTGGGAAAGAGTCATGAGCAACGTTTTCCGTCGTATAAGGCTTATGTCAGGCAGCGATACGGTAGTAAAAGTACTTTGAAGGAACATGACAATAAACAGCTTGAAGCAAAAACACTTTGCTTCTCATTTGGAGGGCTCTTAGCTATCTGCCCAACTGCAAACAAAAAACAAAAAAAAAAGAACTGTCGGTGTCAACCTTACTGCAGGTAGGAAATAAACAAGATAAAGCAGTACAAACTAAAACAGAAGCAAAAATACTGCTATTTGACAGCTCAAATTGGATGTCACGTTTTTGCCGTGGTCATCCTGAAAAGCGATTTCAATGCTTTCTTGCGTGCAGATTTGAATTAAAAAAAAGTGAACAGTTAACACTTGAACATGGAGCACATTGAAAAATCTCATGAACAGTAAACACGACGCAAGATAAATATTACATATATTATTTTATATATATATATATATATATATATATATATATATATTATTATTATATAATAAATGGGAATGTGACACAAGTGGGATGGGGGGAATCCGTAAAGAAGCAGCATTGTTGTTGTTTCAAGGGTTTCAAAAATGGGGAAAAGTCACATTTTATAGTCTAAACATCTGTTAATTGTGACATGTGGAGACGATTGTGCTCAGATAGTCGACCACAAGTGTTGGTTGATTCCAGATGAGTTTGTGGCTGTATATGTTAAGACAAGGATTCATTGGTAAACTTTTTGGGTCCAGGGGAAACTTTTTCCCCAAGCAAGGACCCCCTCGTATTCCTAATATCAACCATTTTTTGCTACAAGAATAAAAAAAATGGCTATTTTTGAGGAAAAAAAGCCCTTTAGTCACAATAACAAAATATTATATATATATATATATATATATATATATATATATATATATATATATATATATATATATAATTTTTTATTTTTTATTTTTTTATATAATTTTTTTTAAACACATTGTAAAGTTAAGAGCACAAATGTGTTTTTATTTTTTCAAGATTTGTTTTTTTACTCTCTACAAGAACTAAGTTAGGAAAAAGTAATTTGTTTATTATGTTTCTTTTATTGACACATCAGTGTGCTTAACTCATTCACTTGCAGCCATTTTCACTGAAGCAACCCCCTTCGCTCCTGGCTGTTTCACTGGCTTTTGACTGATTTCGCAAGTCCCACAGAATATTGTGTTCTATTGCTATAAAAACATTTATTTCACCTACCAAAAGGAAGTTTAGAGTCTCTTCTTTCTTTAGGAAAAAAGTATATTTTTATCCGTTTCCATTTTGCAGCAATTAGCTTTAGAATATTGCTACGTTTCATCATTATTCACAAATCTTTTTATAACAGTGGGGGGAAAGAGTTTGTTGCAACATGGCCTTGGTTGATCTCTTATCCTCTGCTGCCACCTACTGGCTGTTTTTTTTTTGAAATAACTACCATTGCTTTAAGCCACCTCTTCATATCAGAAGCTGCATCAAAGCCTTCTGTATGCTCTTGCATAAAACAACAACAAAAAAACAACATAATACGTTTTTGGGACCATGGCAATATTTAAAATAGAATGTATTTTTGGGAGTAAACAAGTTAATTTTGAACATATAATGAATTGACAGCTTTGTTTAAAAATAAAAAATATATAAGTACGTTTTTGGGAGCGAAGGGCAAAGTATTAAAAACGTATTTACACGTTTTTGGGTTTGAATGAGTTAATAAAAATGACACAACATAATTAATTGCAAATGATTTTGCTCACCTACCAAGGTACAGCTTGCACCCCAGTTTAAGAACAACGTAGCCATCATTTATTAGCAGGGACATCAAAGGCGTTAACTTGGATGATGCTTCTAATTATGTCCATTTTGGAAGGTTTGATAGCCTCCAAGAAAGCCTGACGGCACATGCTGTATTGCATACGAAGGCTTACCAGGCTCAAAGCCTCCAGCGGGCTCCACAGAGTCTCTAAATCCTTGAGGCACCATCCAGTTGGCCAGATGTTCCGCCTTGGAGCCGGAGGCCACGCCCGGCACCATCTCGGCGCGGTCGCCGTGCAGGAGATTGAGCAGCGACGAGGCGTACTGCTGCCCCGTCAAGCTCAGGTCGTCCGCCGAATACTCCGCCGCCGGCAAGCCCGACGTCTCCCCGGTCCTGCCGATGAACGAGTGCCACGGCCCGGCGGGGACGTCGGCGGGGACGAAGGACAGGTGGCGGCTCGCCACCGGCGGGGGCTCGGCCAGGTTGGCGTGGCAGGCGCTGCTCTCCTCTGATGGGCAACGAGCAGTCGTCATATTAACGTCAGTCCCTTATGTCGGGTATTCCCAACTACTTAGTAAGCATCTGCCACAGGAAATTTCATTTAACTGGACCAAAAGTTATTACCCCCCAAAACCAACACAAGTAATGTCTATAATAGTTTAAATGGTGACCCCCGCTGCTTCTCAGTTTGGCATTTTTGTTGTTGCTTACTGCATATCCGTCAATATGTGCAAAAAAAAAAAAATCCATCCATTTTCTATGCTCAAGCTAAAGCAATAAAAGTAGTGCTTTGCTGCCATCTATTTCGCATCTTGTTTGCAAAGGAACTATGTTGAAGTGAGTTGAGGAGCCAACTTTAGACAAAGCTTGTGCATCTGGTGGCAAATTGATGCCAACAAACTATGTTGAAGTGAGTTCAGTAGCTTAATTTAGACAAAGGTAGTGCTACGGCAACATCGTGTTGGATCTTGGTACCAAGGAACTAGGATAAATTGAGTTGAGGAGCTTCATTTAGACTAATGTAGTGTTTTGTGACATCTTTTTTGGCATCTTGATGCCAGGGAACTTGCTGGAAGTTAATTGAGAAGCTTCATTTGGACAAAAGTAGTGTTTTTCTACATTTTGTGGCATCTTGGAGCAAATTAGTTATGTTGAGGTGAGTCGAGCATTTTCATTTAGACAGAAGTAGCGTTTTGGCACAATCTAGTGACATGTTTGCGCTGTGGAACTATGTTGACGTTAGTTGAGGAGCTTAATTTAGACAAAGGTAGTGCTACGGCAACATCGTGTTGGATCTTGGTACCAATGAACTAGGACAAATGGAGTTGAGGAGCTTCATTTGGACTAATGTAGTGTTTTGTGACATCTTTTTTGGCATCTTGATGCCAGGGAACTTCCTGGAAGTTAGTTGAGAAGCTTCATTTGGACAAAAGTAGTGTTTTTCTACATTTTGTGGCATCTTGGAGCAAATTAGTTATGTTGAGGTGAGTCGAGCATTTTCATTTCGACAGAAGTAGCGTTTTGGCACAATCTAGTGACATGTTTGTGCTGTGGAACTATGTTGACGTTAGTTGAGGAGCTTAATTTAGACAAAGGTAGTGCTACGGCAACATCGTGTTGGATCTTGGTACCAATGAACTAGGACAAATGGAGTTGAGGAGCTTCATTTGGACTAATGTAGTGTTTTGTGACATCTTTTTTGGCATCTTGATGCCAGGGAACTTCCTGGAAGTTAGTTGAGAAGCTTCATTTGGACAAAAGTAGTGTGTTTTTTTTCGACATTTTGTGGCATCTTGGAGCCAATTAGTTATGTTGAGGTGAGTCGAGCATTTTTATTTCGACAGAAGTAGCGTTTTGGCACAATCTAGTGACACGTTTGTGCTGTGGAACTATGTTGACGTTAGTTGAGGAGCTTCTTGTAGACAAAAGTAGTGCTTTGCTGCCAACTCGTGGCATCCATTGGCAATTAGAAACCTGTTTGGGTGGTTTGCCTGACAACAATTATGACTTACTTTCGATGACTGCTTTAATTTGTCTACCCGCTTGTTGTCATTCATACAACTGGATAGCGCTCAAATCCACGGGCCCAAAAGTCCACTTGTGAGTCAATTGAGACGACGTCTTCATCGTTTCCTTACAAAGCTGCCTTCTATCTGCGCTGGCTTACCTAACTTGATGTTTTTGCGCATTTTCTTGGCCTTGACAGCCGGCGCGTCGTCCTTGGCGTCTTTGCTGAGAGCGCGGCTGAAGTGGGCGTCCACCATGCTGCCGATGTCGCCCCGGAAGTACCTGAAGATCACGCTGCGGGAGTGGCCCTCGACCTTGACCGGCACCGGACTCTCCATGCAGTCCTCCATGGGTCAGACGGCACTGAAAACAAAGGAGGACAAACGCGCTAGGAAACATGTGTATGCAGGTGAACAATTAGTTGTTGTTTTTTTTTTACAGTCTTATACTCTGTTCTTTACTGCTTTCCAACCTTTTTTGAGCCAAGACACATATTTGACATAAAAGAAAATCTTGGTTGGTTGGTTGGTAAACACGACCACCAGTCTCTCCTTTTAAAGATGGGGGGGGGGGGGGGGTTGTTTTCTATGTTAATCAAGTCGGCCTTCAAAAACAAAAACTGAATTAGATCACACCACAAATGCTGATAAGAAATCCCGCAATTATCTCTTTTAATTGTCCGCATCTCGGTTTGATTCCAGGCAAAGCCACTTCAAAGCACCTTTCTGCCTCTCTTATTATTTTACAAACATTGTTTCATTATTATATTATTTTCTGCTTTTTTCAATGAGTGTTTTTACCTTTTTTTTTTTTTATCTGGATCTTAACCCTGGTAACTAGGACTGTGCAATTAATTGAAATTCAATTACAATTTCAATTATTATGCTCCACAATTACAAAATCAGCATAATCATAAAAAAATATATACAAAATATTCATGCTAATTTTGATTTGTTTGAGACGTTTAAATGTATACATTTGCAACTTTTTATTTTTATTTTTAGAATAGCTAATTTAATAAACTTTGTTTCGTCCAAAAGGAACTTACATAATTATAGTGTTTCAAATATTTTTTTTACGTTTACATTTTTTTTGTGTGTACAAAAAAACTAATGATCGTCCTAATCGTGATTTCAATTATTACCAAGATAATCGTGAATAATATTTTCTTCATAATCAAGTAGCTCTACCTGGTATATCTATTTACATGTATTGCACTTTCTTTGTTTTTATTTCATTTGTCCATTTTACGCCGTGGTAGGCACTTTGGTCAACTTAACGCTCTAAAAAGTAGTGTATTGAATACTACTAGTACCGCAAGCTCAAACTTGCTGAAGGGGCAAGGTCAAATAAATAAATAAATCAAACAATTCATTTAAACTTGAGGTCAAACTAGACTACAAAAACATCACATTGTAAAAGGCAGTATAGAAAGTAATGTGCTAATGAAAAACAAATGCACATCATATTCAGTGTATGTACTTTACACACACATATTAGATGATTTTTCCCGTCACGTGCCGCATACTCTTGTCACGATAACCTCGGAAAAGTCAACCGACTGACAACAGCGTGAATGAAGTGTAAAGTTTCCGCGCGGGATGCAATGAGTACAAATGAAGAAATGATCACGGTTATCGTTGTGCATTTTTGTTGTTGTATCCAATAACATTAACGACAGAAAATACACATTTGCAGTCGTCTTACCTGACCAGGTGAGCAACAGGTGCGTCGTAACTTTGACTGCAAACTTGACGTGTTTACCTACATGAGCAGCTGCCAAAATTTCTGGGAAGATTTTGTTGCTCGGCTACGCGTTAAACCGTCCGTCATTGATTGGGTTAAAAATAACAACAGCAGTTTTCTTTTTCTATTTTTTTTTCTATAGTGCAGCGTCCAAACACATCCGTCACTGATGTGATATGTAAGCTTGTGAAAGGGTGTGTGAGGTGTCTTGTGCACAACTATGAAAAGAATGTCATCCGGCAAGTTCAGCCAGAATCCCAAACATTCAAGGCAGATGAAAAAATAAAAAAAATCCCCAAACACAACAATCATTTCTGACGATGAAATGGAAAACTATTTATATTTTGGACAAGAGTCTATTGACAATCATTATGTTAGCCAAATATTTGGGTACACTTTTTTTTTTTTTTGACTTTTAGCAATTGTGCTAGCCAAGAATAAGGGTCAACGTATATAAGGCAAGAGTCAGGGAATAGCAAGTTTACCAGTATAAATCAGGTTTAAAATGTGTTCTTACTCATTCTTGTAATACTTAGTCTGAGTTACTAAAATATCAGAAAAGGGTATGTTAGACAAAAATCAGGGAATAGCAAGAGTGCTAGTCAGGACTGGGAAAAGTTTGTTTGAAGGGAATTGGCGTAGAGTCAGTAGTGTTAGGCAAGAATCGGAGAAATTAGCATGTTTGCCAAGAAATCGGGAAAAGCGAGTGGTCGAGTCAAGCATCAGGGCAAAATGCGTTTGTTTGTTCATGTTTTGAAGCAGAACCAGGTGAACCTTTAATTGCATACAACTAATAGTAACAACTCAACAAATCAGTCATGGTGCTATTTATTATGTTAGCTTTTTTAAAAACATTTTTTTTAACCATAGCAGGATAAACTTGTACACGCAACACAATACGTAAAGTATACATGAATATATTTCACAGCTTGCAAACATGCAGTATCAAAATACAACTTTTCACTCATCCTTCCATTACATTTGAACTCACATTTAGAATCATTGAATAGCTGCTTGTTGAGCACAACGTCGGAATGCTGAAAAAGAAGTGCAATTCATTCTGGGATTGGAGTAAATGACGTGTGCGCGAACACTGCAATTTGGTGTATTTGCCAGAATATTCTCTCATTATCTTGTTCTGGATTTTCATTCCATTTGGTTGTCTTGTCTTTATAGCGACAGACACGAAGCTGCTTGTATTTCATGTTTTGTGTTTCCCGACTTTTGACTGAACCAAGGCACATATATTCTACCATGTAAAAAAATGAAAGTTAAGTGAAATTAGATCATTCCGCCCGGCAACGCAAATTTAGGGCATCACGTTAGGGCCTGCTTACGCGCCCTTGCGGTTTTCTGTCCCCGTTTCGGATTCCGAAATGTTCCTGAGCGAGGAGGTGTTGACGGAGGAGCCGGAGTTAATAAGCTTCTCCTTCCTGCGGTGACCACCCGCTGACGCGCTCCAGTCTGAAAACACAAAACACGGACCTCAATTACACACCCAGCGCGGAACTCGTTTCCTCCGTGGAAAGTCCAGTACCTGAACGCTCGGCCAGTCTTAACGCGCCACAACACAAATGCGTTCGCCATTGTTGCCTCACGTTTTCTTTCATCGCACAATGGAAGAGAAAAACAAAGAACCCTGGGGAAGAAAGAAAATACGTTACCGCTATTGCAATGAAGCAGACAGCTGTCCAATTTTCATATTGCGCCTTAAATCACACTCCGAAAAAGAAAAAAAAAACAGCACACATCTCATAGATGCTTTTTTTTTTCAACATAAGGTGTGATTAATTCATTGTGGTAAATATCCAACAAAGGTATATATATATATATATATATATATATCCTAAATAAATAAATAAAAGTAAAAATTAAATAAAAATTAAAAAAACAAGATTCAAAAAATAAAAATAAATGTTGAAATAAATACAAAACAGCGGGAGAGACAGAGAATTAAATATCAATCAATAAATAAAATTGCTCTGCTCTCACATTTATTTATTTCATGCTGCGGAAGCTGTCAGGTCGAAATGTTATTCAAACGAGGGGGCGGTCCTAAGCGTGTCTTGGGTTGGGCTCCGCCGTTGCAAACTGTCTAGAGTGAGCGGATTGGCGAACAGAGCGTTTTTATTTATTGATTGATATTTAATAATATTCATATATTTATTTTTGTATTTATTTATTTATATTATTTATTTTTTTATCTCGTTTGTTAGCGTTTTTTAAGCGTGTCGTGGGTTGGGCTCAATTGAATCCTGCTTTTTAGGCCTACAGAAAGCAACAGCTGTAAGTAAATTTTATAATATGCATCTTTGGGAATTATGTGTACTCTACTGTGGAACAATAAATTGATTAGATAAGTTTGGGGGTGGGGGACATAACAACTGTAGATATCAGCACACTTTTTGTGCAATATTTTGCATTACTTATATTTGTATTTATTATTTACCCTGCAAAGGGTTGAAGATGGCGAAGAGGTACATCATGGCCACTTTGCCTGGTCCAAAGGAGAAGAAGCCGATGAGCCAGGTGAGACCCAGCAGGACCGTGAGGCCGGCCACCGCCCTCAAGTCCCGCAGGGCGACGCGTCTGCTGGCCGACGCCTTTTTGTTGGCGGCCATCCGCCGGATCTGGAGCAGAACCACCACAAACACGGACGTGTTGCACAACAGGACCAGCAGGATGAACGCCACCACCGTCACGTAGAAGGTGTCGATCCGCAGCCAGCAGCTAGGTACAAAGTTCAACACATCGTACAGCCACAATATTCTTATGATCAGTGTACAAAATGCTCATTTGGGGGTTTATTATAGTGATAGGCCGATATGGTTTTTTTCAAGGTCGATACCGATACTAATTATTAGTAGTCAAGGGGACCGATAACTGATATTTTAAGCCAATATTCATGCAGTAAAAGAAAATTTTATTGTTATTTTTTCCTTTAAACAAATGAAGAATTGACAGCTTTATTTAAAAATGATAACAAAAATTGCAGGGAGGTTCCGTTCCAGGGTCATCAGCATGTGTTAAGCTAAATGAAGCAAGTAGCAAGTAAATAGTTCCCTAAAATTTTCTACTGTAAATAAAAAATAAAAATAAATTTCAGCATAATTTCTTAAATTTATTTATTAAAAAATAAACAATGTTGGGAGTTCCCAGTGTCAGCATCATTATTATAAAGTGAAAATGTAAACAAATCCATACAATAAAAACAAATGCATGCGAAGGTAGCTAATTTGGGATTTTCGGGTTTTAAAAGGTTTCAAAAGATCTTTGCAAACAGCAAAAAAATGGTCTGAATATGCACGAAATATTTTTGCAAAAACTGTCTGTGAACATCTTATAAATCCTGATGAAAACCCTAAATTGGCTACGCTCGCAAGCATTCACCACTCAGTGAGATACCAGCTTTATCGGCCCTCACGTTCGTAAAAAGGCCGATGCCAATATTTGTCAAAATGCCAAATATCGGCACCGATAATCAGCCCAGCTGATAATCGGTCTCTATCCCTAATTCGTGTGAACGTGAGCATGTATTTACTAGAAATTGCAACTAGACATTTAAAAAAAATTTTTATTTTTTTTTTTGTACAGTACAATTCTTAAATAAATGCCCCTCAAAAATCAAAACACTAAGGATGAAACTGATGACAGAGAGGGTTAGTTTTATTTTTTTCTAAATATATGAAAGAATGTTGGATGTAAGCTTATTTTGCACAAATGTGCTATATACTATGTATGCTTCAGTTGGGAGCACTTACAATTGGTTGCTAGAGTTGCTCTGCGCGGCAGCCGTTGTGACCTGAATGTCCCCATAAGCGTCTTTATCTATGGCCAGCACCAAGCTGACAATGAGCAGAGGAACGCCTGCGAGGACACAACAAGACGCAGGCACATTTCCAGAACACCATTAGCCTCATTTTCTGGCAACATTTTACAACCAGCCAATCTTTGACTGCAGCTCCCTACGCTTGACTCTCTTCCACCAACTAAACAAAAACAACGGCTTCCTAAATAGCGGCATGAACATTTATTTGTTTACATTTCCTGGACCCAAAAAGCTTGAGATCCTAACGTTTAATGGGGCAAATATGGAGAATGTGTCTTGAAGAAATGTCTTATTTGAGAAAGTTTGTATCTAGACGCAAGCTACTAAACATCCGTACTCTTGATGCTGTGTCATCAGAAGGTGAATCGGGACAATGTTAAAGCTTCAGTACGTTGCAGGTAGAAAAGTGCTACACGAGTAAAAGGCCATAGTCGGCGATATTTCTCTTCTTTTAACTCATTCACTCCCAGCCATTTTCACTGAAGCAACCCCCTTCGCTCCAGGCTGTTTTACTGGAATTTGACTGATTTTGCAAGGCCCACAGACTATTGTGCTCTTTTGCTATAAAAAACATGGAACCTACCAAAAGAAAGATTAGAATCTCTTCTTTCATCAGGAAAAATATATATTTGTATCTGTTTATGTTTTGCAGCAACTAGCATTAGAATATAGCTGAGTTTCATCATTATTCACAAATTTGTGACCTTTTTTTCAACATGGCCCTGGTTGATCTCTCTGCTGCCACCTGCTGGCCGTTTTGTAATAACTACCATTGCTTTAAGCGTTTTCTTCAGTTCAGAGGCTGCATCAAAGCCTTCTGTATGCTCTAGAATAATAATAAAAAAAACATATAAATACGTTTTTGGGACCATGGCAATATTTAAAATAGTTTTTACACGTTTTTAGGAGCAAATGAGTTAATGACATTTCTCAGACTCTCCCGTCTTCTCCTTACCCCAGCCGACAGCGCAGCACTTGATGATGTACGCGGGCACGTATGTGTTGAAGACCTTGACCAGGGCGAAGTACATGTGCAGGGCCTCCAGGGCCATCCAGGTGAAGGAGGCCAGCACGAAGTAGTGCAAGGCGGCGGCGGTGACGATGCACAAGCTGTAGTCGGAAAAAGACGAGAGCCACGAGTCCAGCAGGAAAAGCAAGCTCAGTCCCAGCAAGGCGGCCGACAGGTTGATGAGAATTTTCGACGGGTAGTCACGACGGAGCTTTCTGGAATCAGGTGAATGACACAGAGTTTTTTTTTTAGCATTCATTTGACTTTTGCATTCAGATGACTCACTCAAAAGCGAGGTAAGTGAGGAGGGTGATTCCCAGGAAGATGGCCGATATGCCGCAACCAACGTAGGAGATCATGCTTAAAATGAAACTGTCAGCCTCGCTGATGGGAGCTCTGGACACGTCCTGTCATCAAAACACAAATATTTGTATCAATAATCATTTTTAAAAATAATTAGACGTGAATATGTGTAAATTATCTTGTGGAGATCATTTAGAGTACTCAATAGCATATGTGTTTTTGTAAACATAATAGACAATTTAGTCTTCAATAATCAAACATCATTTTCACTAATTTAACATTTTTAAACATCAAAAATGACATTTTTGTAAACAGTAGCAGTTTTCAAGAACTTACTGTGTTTTTGTAAACATCAAAAACAATTCTGGGTCTTCAATTACATAACATGTTTTGTTATTTTTTATTTACTCATGTTTTTGCAAATATCAAAGGCAATTTTGGGTCTTTAATAACTTATAACCTAAGTGTTTTTCTAAACACCAAAGGCAAGTTCAGCTAAAACACATTTTTGTAAAGTGAAGATAATTGAGTCTATTACAAAATCGGCATAATCGTAAACACAAATTAAAATAATTTAATTTAAGTTTATACTTTTTTTATTTTAAAATGACTAATTTAATAAATCTTGTTTGGTCCAAAAGGAACTTGCATAACTCTTTGACTGCCAAAAACGTTAAATAACGTTTAGTAAAATCCGAGGGAGGAGTGCCAAAGACGTTAAAAGACGTTTGTTTCAAAACAGAGGTGAAATTAACCATTTTCTATTGTTGATTACTGAAAAACGGAATAAGGTAGAAACAAACTTTTTTTTTCTGATGAAAGATGAGAGTCCAGTCTTTCATTTGGTAGTATGTGTGTTTCCATAGTCCAAACACATAATTTTCTGTGGACCTTGAAAGATCAGTCAAAATGCTTAAATCGGCTGGCACCCACGGCATCCCTTTTCTGAAAACGTCTGGCAGTCAAAGAGATAATTATAGTGTTTCGAAGAAATGTAGATGTTTTTTACATGTTCAAACATTTTCATTTTGTACCAAAAAAAAACAAAAACAAATGATTGTCCTCATCGTGATTTCAGTTATCACCAAATGAATTGTGATGAATATTTTCTTCATAATTAGAAGAATCTTCACTAACCTAACGTAACGTGTTTTTGTAAATATCAAAGACCATTTACAGTTATCAGAGCCCTGCATGCGTGTTTTGTTCATATCAAAGATCATGTGCACGTCAACGAGCCTGACGTGTGTTTTTGTCAACTTTGAAGACAATTTGGAAAAGATTTCTACAGGTGAATTTTGGATACAACTATTGTGAGTTCTAATGCTGTGACAGTACCAATCCATCAGGGGGAAAAAATAAATAAATCATGCTACATAACTGTCTGACCGGTTTGAACTTCCTATGTGCGGTTATATATAGCAGCTGATTTGAACCCCCCCCCCGCTAAGCAACGCTTTCTTTCATAAAAAAGTAGCCATGCAGTATGACTCACCAGCAGCACAGCAAAATGTGTGAGGTGCTCACACAAACATCGGGTCTGATAAGGCGAAAGAGGCTGAGTTTCACAACCCAGGCTGCTCCATCCACCCCGCCCACCTGACACACATACAGTGGACACACACACACACACACACACACACACACACACACACACACACACACACACACACACACACACACACACATTATTAAAGTCTCTTATCAAGCACTTTGATTGAAGTGTTCCACCAGGGAGCTCCATTCATCTCATTGTAGACCTGCGAGACCCCAACACAAACTCACCATTGTCTTGGAAATCCCAAAACACGCACAGCACCTTGTCGGCATCCTTAAAAAAAAAAAAAAAAAAAAGGCAGGATGGCCATTAATTATTATTTTTTTCATCCATAGACACATGTTTAAACAAAGTCCACCTGAGTTCTCCTATAAGAGCTATATTGTATTTTAACATCATCCTGAAATTTGCCCAAAGTCCTTTTTTTCACCTGTTTGGCTTTGCCATGACGTAGCGTGATCACCACCCTCTCGTCGCCGCTCAGGTCGCTAACGTGGCTGCCGTTGATGCTCGCCGACACAATGTAAGAGTTCAACATCAAGTCGCTGTGCGTTGCGTTTGCCGTTTGGGGGTCCTGTCGGCGAAACCAAAAAGGTGATTCCTATAAACCACAGGTTAGCTAGCCTGGAATCTACTCGGCTCATGTCACGTATGTTCTGAACCGCGTCATTGGTAGATAGCAGAAGATAGCTAAGAGGACAAAGTTCTTTTTTCATTGAGGCTAATGATTATTTATTGCGCAGGAAGAGAGTAGGATGCACTTCTACGGAGATACAATTGGAGCTAGCTGCTAGCTTACGTAGTTGGCCTAGCTAAGGATACACCCTGGCTCTCCTGACGGCAAATTGAGTCCTCATCATCCATTTCTGGAATGCTGTAAAGAGCGATTTCCAAGCTTACCTGGAAGAGGTCTTGCGTTCCATAGAACTGAAACTGGACCCGGGTTTTGTTCCTCTGTCCGGGCGCAAGGAAGTTGTAGAGAGTAGAGGGCAGTGATATGGTCGCGTTCGCCTCTGGGATTGGTTTGCCATCAAAACTCTGGTTGACAAGTACCTGAAAAACACAAACAAAAATGATTCCTTGTTAGAACTAGACAAGCGTGACAAAAAAAAGAAAATAGGAAATGAGTCGACTGCACCGCATTCTGTGAATTACATTTGGCTTCTGCAACTCGGAATTGGAGACGGCGGTGAACGTGAGGCCGTTGAATCGCTCGGGATCCACGTCGGTCATGGACAGAGCCAATGAAGGGGCCGTCAAACTGAGCGATTCATTCGGGAAATTCATAGTGTTGCCCATTTTATCCGTCAGGTTCAGGACGCTATTTTGGCAAAGGGAGAGACGAATAAAATGTTGAGTACACGTTCGTCCAAGTAGAAGTTTGCCAAACTCTACCGCTCAGTGTGATTAATTTACTGTAGTGGTCTCAAAACTTTTTACACCATTAAAACAGAATTCAATGTCGTAAAAATAATAATAATAAAAATACACAAAACCGAATTTTTCTTCCGGCGAATGAACACCTGTGAGAGAATCATTTCTGAAAATTCAGCCATGAGCCCCCAATACTTACTTAGTAGCGACCCCTGGATATTAAAAAAATGAAAATAAAAAAAGTCAATCTGCCAACACCAATTTCATTAATCGCCACAAAAAAATAAATAAATAAAAGACTAAAAATTGAACAGGAAGTCGAAGCAGCCATTTTAGGCAAATTCCATTTCTCGTACTTGGATGAACTCCGGTAAGGGAATTTGCCCAAATGAGCCTCAATCGGAAGAAGTGATTCCCAAATGCTTTGCCAAAAGACATCTGGTGTGGGAAATGATCCAATTTAGCTCATTTGGTCTGAAAGTTATTATTTATTTCCTGCAATTCGCAAATAATGTTTTTTTTTTGTTCATCGATCTTTGATAGTGATCAAATTCTCTTCCCAAGATGGCAGAACGTACAACTACGATGAAGCAAAAATCCACACGTAACTGCCATTGACGCCTATAGACGTCAAAAAATTATTTTAACGATAGTTTAAAAAAAAAATCCACTTTTGTTTAAGGTATGAAAACCTAGAAAAAAAAATATTGCACATTAAGAACAGATATAAAATTTGTTATTAATCGTGAGTTAAGTAGTGAAGTGCAATTAATTACAATTAAAAATAAATAATCACATGACGCCCCTAATTTTTTTATAATTTTTTATTTTCTTTTTTTAATCGTGAGTTAACTAGTAAAGTCATGCAATTAATTACAATAAAAATATGTAATCACTTGACGCCCTTAATTTTTAATAATTTTTTCTTTTCTTTTTTAAATTGTGAGTTAACTAGTAAAGTCATGCAATTAATTACAATAAAAAAATGTAAACACTTGACGCCCTTAATTTTTAATATTTTTTTCTTTTCTTTTTTAAATTGTGAGTTAACTAGTAAAGTCATGCAATTAATTACAATTAAAACATTTAATCACCCGACGCCCCTCATTTTTAATAATCTTTTCTTTAAAAAAAAGAAAAGATTTAAAAAAGAAAAAATATATAAAAAATTAAGGGCATCAGGTGATTAAGATTTGTCATTGTAATTAATCGTATGACTTCACTAGTTAACTCACGATTTTATATCTGTTATGAATATATATATTTTTCTAGTTATCATACCCTTGTTAACAAAAGTGGAAAAAATGATAAACTAATAAATATAGTTCAGATTAATTTTTGACATTTATAGCCGTCAATGGCAGTGAATGAGTTAATAAGATAGCAAAGATGGCGGCAAATCACTCTTTTCTATTAGAAATGGAATGAAACTCCTCTCTTCACTTCAACATGGTTCCCTGAGCACAAGATGCCACAAGGTGGCAGCAAAGAGCGGCATCTAACGTGCCTCCAAGTTTGCCGTTGATTAGCGTCACGGTTGTTTGCAGCATTAGCTTCCGTCTGTTTCCTTACCTGACAGCCACCGGGGCCACGTCCGTGTCGGACACTAAGATGTCGGAGAAAACGTGCATGATGTCGTTGCCCAGTGCTGGCGTGACGGTGGTGACGTTTACCACCTGGTAGAGTTTCTCCACCACCGTGTTGAGCTCGGAGGGCGGAAGCTGTGTGGCGTTGCCCAGCGTGGCGTTGACCAAGTCCTGGATTATATCCACCACGTCAGCAGCGTTATCTGAAGAGCAACACAAGGAATTTGAATCTGAATCTTGAATCTCTAGTGGAATTTGGATCTGAGATGTGATTGCTTCTCTTACCAGTAGTGACAGTAATATTTTCGAGGTCGGAAAGGGACGCGAGTAGACTGCAATTTGTCATGTCCGGAGGGGCCCAGCTGGTTGTGTCGTTTTCAAGGTGTAATTCACTGATAATCAGATAATATGTTTATATCATATACATCCTTGCTCCAAAAATACAATATAAAAAACGGAATTTTTTTACATTATCTACAAGTTAAAAATATGATAAAGAAAAAAATTCCAACACTTCGGGGTACGCTCCAACCGCCTGTTTTAGCTAAAGATATTAACAAGCTTTCTCCGACAACAACAAAAAAACTTTCAAAAATATATAAGTTACTTTCATATACTGATAAAATGTCTTTACCCATCTCGAAGTGGGAGACAGACTTGTCTATAGCACCGGAACCTGACTTTTGGATTCAAGTTTGTGAAAACGCATTTAAAATGACAAAACACACAAATTTACAACTTATCCAATATAAAATTATTCACAGAACATACATCACTCAATATATGATGAAGAAAATGGGACTCTCAGACTCCGACATTTGTCTCCAATGCTTACAAAACACTACAGACACTTATGTTCATGCTTTATGGTTATGTACTCCGGTTATGTATTTCTGGACTAAAGTCTTAGAAAAACTTTCCGCTATTTTGGACTGTAGGATACCTTTATCTCCAAACTTGTGTTTGCTAGGTGACCTAACAACAACTGACTTGCCACATAAACAATTTCAATCTACACTTGTAGCCCTTACTATCGCTAAAAAATAAACAAACTCTGAATATCGACCAATGGTCTAACCTCCTCATAAATCACATTTTAATGGAAAAAATATCTGCCTCAAATAAAAACCAAATATCAAAATTTATAGAAACATGGTCTACGTATATAGAATTTTTTAACCTAATTCCGGTTACTTAATTCTGTCTGTTAGCGAGAGCCACAACATCGTGATAACTTACATTGATGTTTCTGCATTTGGCAATTTATTATTATATTATATTATTAGTATGGGATTTTTTTTTAATGGGCTTTAGGTGAACTGATGAATACACACACGCTCGCACGCACGCACACACACACACACGCACATACAAATACTCACCCACGTATAAAAAAAATATATATATATATATATATATATATATATATATATATATATATATATATATATGTGTGTGTGTATATGTATATATGTATATATATTTAAAAAAAAAAACATTTATTAAATTTTTTTTAATTGATTTGTTTTTTTGTTTTTTTAAAAAAGGAGAGCAATGATGATGTCAAATCGAATGAACAATACTGAGCTCTCCTGAGCGAAAAAAAGAAAGAAAAAAAGTGTAATTCACTGAATACAACCGGATGGCAGATAAATAACCATTAGGCATTGTATACAATTCCGTGCGTCTCTCCATGACATCAACATGTACTCTCAACGTGGCAGCACGAGGAAACAAACAACTGACCGAGGCAGAGTGATGGAGAATCCTGACAAAATGGCGTCAGCCTTCTTCTCTGACGCCGCAATTTGAATGTGTGAAGTGTCAGCCGAATAGAAGATATGACGTGAGGTCATTTATCCCAAACGTTTTTGTTCAATCACTTCCCTGCCACAAAGACGCATCCTAGCGCATAACGCTTGAAAACATCGTCTGAGAGTCACGTGTGAGCTGGAGCCAATCCAAGCCAAAACACTCACGACTGTTCACTAGTCAAATTGCACGGCATACGCAGCGTAGACAAAAAGACCATTCAAACCCACATTCTCAACTAACAATTGAGATTTGTCCATGAACCAAGAAGAAAGATTTTGGGATGTGTCATCCTTGCTGTAGTGATATAATGTCATGCGTATGTCACTAAGACGTCAGGCCCACCATCACATGGACTACTCAAGCTGCTTCTCGATTGTGTGCGCCGGGCCGTATCCATGGAAACAGATTGTTCTGACCGAGGTTAACAGGATATGTATGAAGTAAATAGACCCGTATGAAAAGACCTCGGCATCATCCAAGATAAACGTAGTTCTGCTGAGGTGACTAAGCCCACGTTGACGCTCGGTCGCCCTTATTGCTTCATTTTCCACATCATGATATATTTATGATTTTTGATGTTTACCCAAGAGGAGGTGCGTAAATGAAAGACTCAAATAGACGGGAGAATCCATGCAGCTAAAAAGCTAGCATCTACTTCTCATCAAACGCCACTCCCTGTCCCGCCCCTTCACTTCCGGAAGTGCGACGTCATAGGAAGTCCATATTTGGGCATAGGGGGCGGGGTCAAAAGAGGGACATGGCCTGAGCCACCGGAAGTATGACATCATAGGAAGTCCATATTTGGGCATAGGGGGCGGGGTCAAAACAGGGACATGGCCTGAGCCACCGGAAGTATGACGTCATAGGAAGTCCATATTTGGGGAAAGCGGGTGGGACTAGAAATGAGGGCCGGGACTTAGACCCGAAGTGAAGTCACACCTGTCAAAAGGTGTGAAGAGAAGTCGTTTCTAAACCTCTCTTTTTGCGGCTTTTTTGACTCAGGCGCATGCAAGAATATGGCGTGTAACGATTGACTGGCGAGTCTGGCGAGCAACCCAAGGTCCAGCCCAAAGCCAGCCGGGATAAACCCAACATCACCCGCAGTCATGATGGAGATAAGTGACATGGACAAGCATAGATGAATGAATTTGTATCCAGCTAAAAGTTGACATGAAGTCACACTTGACTCTAATGAGAGCTTACCAAAGCCTGGAAGCTCGTTCGAAGCTCGGCTTTATGCATCCCATGGTCTCAAGATCTTGAGGGAAGGTTTCAGGCCAAATGTATTCACCGTAGACTGTCGTTACCAAATTCTCTAAACAGTTTTGAGGAACTGAAGGAGAGAAAAAAAACAACATATCACTAGCATGTTTCACACAATAAAATACATCAAGTCAAATGCCCCTGAAGTTGCACAAAACTTTTGGTCGTTACCGTCACAAAATGTCAGCATGACCTCAATTTGATGTCATCAAAATGATTAAATATTTCCATGTGTTTAACTTCACATTTGACTTTAATTGCCAAATAGTTAACATGCTGCTAAAATGATTGATTGAAGATTTGATTGTTCTCGAAAATGGTGCAAAATATGATCATCGCATGAAACAGTCCAAATGAGATGACGTCATGAAACTCACTAGTGAGATTGTTTTTTTTTTATTGATGATTAGGTGACTAAATTGAAAGTGAAGTTAAAGTTAATGGTTAGTTCACATTATTAATTTTTATTCATAAAGCAAAATACAGCGGGAAATAGGACTCGGCTGGCCATTAGCAAAACATCCGCGTGTAGCTCACATTGTTTGTATTATTCTCTATGGATATTGGATTACGGGGTTCCACTGTAACGTTGAGTCTTAAAAAAAATAAATAAATAATATTTGAACTTATTGACACGGTATACTTACATATTTGTTTGAGATATAGATCCGTCATTTGAATAACATTGGAGTCGTGTTCATAAATGGGCGTCAAGGCGGTGCTTATATAAGATATAATATGCTCAATGGGGTCTGTCCTGTAATCCTGAATGTGGAAGTCGCACGTGTAGCTGTTGAAGAAACGCACAAGGCGCCATTTTGAGATGAGGAGAAAACAGACAACGGGGCTAACAGAAAAGCCACTTACTGTATGACTTGCTGATGGAAACGCTACAAGGAAAGAAGACAGAGGCTTGTGTTAATCAAAGACCAATATTGGTTCCATGTCTGTACATCCTTTCATTATATACTGTAGCGCTCACCGTCTGTACATGAAATCTCTCTGCATTCCTGCGAATGCACAATCAATTCAGAACGGACTTTTTTAATCAATGCATGCTTACGGATGAGTCATCACGTAACGCACCTGCGGCCACCCTCCGCTATGGCGACATTCAAGACGAGTGTGGTCCCGTTCACGCCCAGCTTTTCTTTCAACTTTTGACACGAGAGTGTTCAATGAATGCAAATTGCACGCAAATGCATCCTAATAAGATTTGTTTGTCAAGATCTTTTCTTACCCACTGCTCAATTATTTCTTTTGGTTTTGTGGCGTTGCCGGTGAAGTTCAATTTTTGTTTGGCTCTCAGAAACACGCCTGCTAGCGCCGGGACTTAAAAAACAAATGTGACACAACGTCAGTGGTCATCAACTTTGTCTGTTCTAAAAATAGTTCACCAGGACATTGTGATTTTCTAGGAATGTTGAAGCCATTGTTTATGCAGATATTTATAGAAAGTGTTGCCTATTGCTATGCATCTACTTTGTTCAATCATTGTTGATAATTGTAAAAAAGAAAAACATGAACATGATCAGTGTCTTCATATAGATGAACAGCAAGAGTCCTATAGTCTATACTGACCTCTAGTCATGGTGGTATCTGAAGGTTTTCCTGTTGTTCTAAAGTTAGCGGTTTGCTCAGGAACCCATTGGGTTGTACCTGCTCGTATAAAGTGCAGAAATATAAGTCAAATTGAATTTTTACAAAAAAAACAAATGAACCAGTAGACTTGATTACCAGATAATCCAGTGATAGGTTTATAAATGTTATTAAGAATCTCAAGATTATGACTTGAAATCTCTTCATGTGTCTTCAATTTCTGCCTGGTCAGAGGTGGCAAATCCAGATCCAGAAAGTAAAAACCCTACCACAGCTTGGCTTTAGCCAATAAAAGAAAATAATTTTTTTGGGGGGCTTTAGCACCTGATGCTAGCTAGATAGCTAGCTGGCTCCCTAGCAAGTAAATAAGCACCATGCTTACCAGAGAATGACAAAGTGGGCGCCGCTTGTGTCGTGACAAGCAAAGATGATTCTATACAAAAAAAATAAAGTGACTGAATTGGTACATGACACACAATGATGTACTTGAGACCAATAATCATGAAGTCCAGTCCATATTTGACCAATCTGATATTAACGCCACGAGAAGGACTGTTTACTAACCTACTGGCAGCACGCGGATGCTGTTGGGTTCCGCCGTCAGGATAAGCGAGCCGTTGGAGAAGGTCCCACTCAGCCATTTGGAAATGTTGGTCTGAACCACTTGGACGTTAGATGCAGGCTCCACCACGATGTTGACTTCCAAGCTAAAACTTGACGTGAATGGAAGACTTGCTACTCAGAGAAACTAAACACAGTGCTGCCCTAAAATATGATTTCAATAGAAATGACCGTGATACCTTGAGATAGAAGTGACTTGATTTATAATTTTTTTAGACTTGAGATGCGAGTGCTGTGTGGTGGCAGTGAACTCAACAATTCTTGTGAACAATTCTTTGCTACTCCCAGTTGATGTTTATTACCAGACAAAATACAAACAAAGACAGTAACACAATAACGCCTTGTGTATTGAAAAACACTACATAGCTTAGCCTAGCTTAATGCTAACGTTTAATAACATATGTGTTGCTGTTTTAACTCTTTGAGCAATGGATTGAAAACAAACAGTCATATATTCTTTATCCTCTGTGAAGAGTGATTGCATTAGTGCCGTCGTCTGAGAGGAGCTGTGACATCTAATTGAACATGAATGAAAATATTTAAGATTCTAGTGTTTTCGACTTACGTTTGATCATCATGGAACAAATTAACTCATTCACTGCCATTGACGGCTATAGACGTCAAAAATTCGTTTGAACTATTTCTACTAGTTTAACTTTTTTTCCACTTTTGTTAACAAGAGTATGAGAACCTAGAAAAAAAAATTTGTACATTTAGAACAGATTTTTTTTTTAATTAATCGTGAGTTAACTATTGAAGTCATACAATTAGTTACAATAAAAAAAATGTAATCACCTGACGCGATAAAAAAAGAGATTATTAAAAATTAGGGGCGTCAGGCGAGTAATTTTTTTTAATCGTAATTAATCGCATGACTTCACTAATTAACTCACGATTAATCACAAATTTTGTTGCAAATTCTGTTCCAAATGTACAATAAAAAAATTCTAGGTTTTCATACTCTTGTTAACAAAAGTGGAAATAAATGAACTAATAGAAATAGTTAAAAATTCATTTTTGACGTCTATAGCCGTCAATGGCAGTGAATGAGTTAAAGTCGTATCTCAAGGCACCACTATAATTTTCATTTTGGAGAATTGAATTGAGCTCACCATTTGTTACAGGCGGTAGATGACACAACTCTTGATTCCTGGAAAAATCATATTCATTTTTTAAAATAATTTTTTTGCTGCATTTTCTTTACACCAAAATTGTTTAATTATAATGTTATGCCCTGTCATTCCTGTTGATCTCCTTTTTTTTTAAGTTTCTAACTAAGTTTCGCATATATGCCGACATACTGTACCTGAGGTACTTGCATGTTGCATGTAGGGCTGTTTGGGAAACAAACGACACAATTACGTAAACTCCGGGTCATGTGACTCCTCTTCATCAAGTCCCACCCAAAAAAAAAAAAACAAGAGTTAAATCTCACGGCAGAGTTACCTGGCATTTGAGTCCACAGATATGCTGCTGACGGAAATGCACCGAGGGAAAATGTTGTCCAACTGATAAGAGATGGCAAAGGTGAATTCCCGACAAATCTGACAAATGTTTTCCACGTGCTGCTACTCGCTTCATACCCACTGTGCGGTCGCGTTCGTCAGTGACTCGTTACAATTTCCCGCCTGCTCTTGCTGGCCGAGGGATGTTTGCATTTTGATTTTGAAGAAGGACCATGCTATTTAAAAAAAAACAAAAAAAACATAATGCATCATATTTAGATGATGTCAATTATTATTAAGCATATATGTGAAGTTTGTATTGAATGCTTATTCACGTTTTTTGTGTACTTATACTCCCTTTGATTATGTAAATTATGACTTACGACTTACTAATAAAATGGGTCACAACTAGGAATGGGTGGTACTGCCAGGTATCTTTTTTTTTTTTTTAAATGTAACGGGTACTCATGCAGGCTGCCAATACCAGACACCAATACTTGAGGAAAAAATAAAACAAAACAAATCTGACAGAGTAAATCCTCCTCAGCAGTAGTTGGCGCTATACTGCAGAAATTTGACAAACAAGTAAATTATAAAGAGAGATCATTCTTCATATTTTTTTTTTGTCATTGTGTTCAATTAAATTTTAGACGTCAAAAGTACTAGATTACAAGTGGTCTCGAACATCCCTAGCCGCAACTTTGCAACAATTGGAAATTGCGAACCACTGAGACATCTTGTTGCGTGTCTTCTTACCGCATTGCAGGTTGTCGTCTTCCTCAAGTGAGCAGTCGTGCTTCCACTGGCGCAGGTCCCAACTCACGACATCTCCATCCGCACACGTCCGCCTCCCCAGCTCCTCCCCGCTCCATTCGCCGGCCCACAACCTGAACTGACCGATCTCCCCCAGGAGGTTGTTCCCTTTCTCCACTTTGACGGCGCCGCTGGAATCCACGTAGTGCGAGACCCCCAGAGTCAGGGTGCCGTTCGGGGCCAAATGCTGTTTTGCGCTGACGTTTGCAGTCGACACGTCTATGTGCATGGTTCCGTTCAGAAAGAGACGCAGCCTACTGGACCCCGCAGACCAGGTGAGGCAGACCGAATACCACTGGTTTACATTCAAGCCCTCGTCGAGATACCATGCTTGTCCAAAAATCCAGACCAGCATCCATTCCCGCGTGCCCCCCAGGCCCAGCTCCACATGTCTACTTCCCGGTGCTTTGTAGATAAAAGCCGTCCATTTTGTGTCGTAAGTGATTCGCAGTTGCATGCATACGCTCAGGTTGCGGAGGGGGGGCATCACGGTGTCTGGATGCAGCTGCCACAGGCATGGACGAAGGCCGAAGTGGATCTTCTTGCCCCACATGCTGCTGCTGCTGCCCGAGGCTGACACAAACACATCAATTCAGACAAGTAAAGGCTGCTCTTAGAGCCAAAATTGTACATGTTTTAATGGGAAACAGGGAAAATAGGGACAATATTATAAATTCACAAAGTATTTCGAAAAATACTGGTAAAATACATGAATCTGCGGGTGCCGAACCACAAGTATGTAGGGCTCTACTGTAGTTTCACCATTTCCCACTAGATGGCAGACATGGCTTTGTTGCTCTTGCTTGTACTGACAACTAACTACGTGAGTAATCATAATCCATCCATCCATCCATCCATTTTCTTGACCGCTTCTCCTCACAAGGGTCGCGGGGGTGCTGGAGCCTATCCCAGCTGGCTTTGGGCAGTAGGCAACCTGAACTGGTTGCCAGCCAATCGCAGGGCACACAGAGACGAACAACCATTCTCACAATCACACCTATGGACAATTTGGAGTATTCAATTAACCTGCCATGCATGTCTTTGGAATGTGGGAGGAAACCAGAGTACCCGGTGAAAACCCACGCAAGCACGGGGAGAACATGCAAACTCCACCCAGGAAGGCCGAAGCCCGGACTCGATCTCACGTCCTCTGCACTGGGAGGCGGACGTGCTAACCAGTCAGCCACCGTGCTGCCCAGTAATCATAATAAGTATTAATAATAGGGGTGTCAGGCGATTACATTTTTTTTATCGTAATTAATCACGACTTCAATAATTAACTCACGATTAATCGCAAATTTGATATATGTTCTAAATGTACAGTAAAATGTACAATATTGAAGTCATCGCACCTAGCAAATGTCAGTTTTTGATAACCTGACACGTTGCTTTTTCGTCTTTGGCATTTCAACATTTTACTTCCAAATGTATTTAGTCATTCTTAAGCGGAACATTTCAACATTCTCACACAGCTTGTAAAAAAAAAAAATAATTGTCATTCAAAGTTGAATCGGAAGTCTTACGTGAAGCCAGAAGACACACTGAGAGGAGCACGCAAGCAGTCAGGGACGATAAACTTGTCACAGAATTCATTGCAGCAGCAAAAAAATAAATGAATAAAAAATCTGGAACCCCCCGAGGCGGTCAAATGGACATCTGCTACAACACAAAAAGAGATAAATGCACAATTTGCATTCAATCTCCTATTTTAAACCCCTAATGTTGTTTAAAAGGCTCTGCGTTATCGACTTACCAAGACGGTCTCGTCTGAGTGGTCAAATATGCCAAACAAGCGCTTAAAAACAACAATTTTTGATGTATTAAACTGCTAGATGCTGACGTGAAGGAACCGCGGGTGTCACCTGTGCCGAAGAAGTCGTCCCCGCACCCTCTATTATTTGGTTCCTGGAGTTACTCATTAAACTCAGGCAATAAGATTAACCAGCAAGCCTTGTGGACTTGTTCACTGTGGACATCATAAAAGTCTTTGCAAACAGCCAATGTCGTATTCTGCTGCCTTGCAATATTGTCAAATAATCGCTTGGCAAACAAATCTAATTGGGCCTTCTGTGTCATCTTCTGGCCCATGTCAGTAAGATTGTCTTCTTGGGGTCATGCTCTGACATTGCTTCTTCTTCTTTTTTCATTTTCTTTTCTCTTTTTCTCTTTTTTCCTTCTTTCCTTTCCTTTCCTTCTTTTTTTCTCTTGTATTTTCTCACGAAGGAAAAAAGAAAAATAAGATCAATTTGAACGTCGCTCCCCTTGTGGATCAATATGGCTCTATAACCCCACCTACTGGTCAAATAACACATGACAGTATGATTACACTTCTTGTTGCGACTCGCGGCTTGTCCCAACTGTTGTCCATTATTTTGTTGGTGAGGTATTCATTTAAAATAATAAAACTGTTTACTCGTTTTTAGTTTGCAGTGGTGAAACACAAAAACAAAATATGCATTTACATTTAAATGCTTACATTTTTAGATATTCATATTAGTCATGCCTTCTGGTCAATGACACATGCAGAAATAGCCCTTATAATAGTATATTTTTGTTTCAAAATGTATTATTATTATTAAAATCTGGGATGATACTTTTTTTTTTTTTTAAGTTGAAGTCAACCTTTAACATTTCTTGACAATAATGTGACCTCACTCGTCTAAACATGACATTCTGATTAATATGACATTTGTGGAATGTGAGCTATGCAGCATAATCCAGCCATTTTTTATTCATCTCGGGGGGGCGGCCATTTTGCCACTTGACTGAAAAGGACATCAATGTTGCTCAAAGCTTAGGCAACAACCAATCAGAGCTCACCTGTTTTTTTTTAAGATGCGCTGTGATTGGTTGTTACCTGAGACCTGAGCAACATTGATGTCATCTTCAGTGGACAGCAAGTAGCAAAATGGCCGCCCCCTGAGATGGATAAAAACGGCTGGATTTTGCTGCTTAGCTAGTAGGGTTGAATAGAACATATTATTGTCCAAAAAAATATTTAAAAATTGGGTTGACTTCTCCTTTAAAACCTATATTTGTACAAATCAAAATTCTTGATTAGTCACTGATGCCACTAATACTTTTACATATACAATTCGGTTAAGACTTATATATCCCAATATAGCCCGTTTCCTTAAAATTGCATGAAATTAAAGATTAAAAAAAAAAAAAAAAAAGATAACAGGAAAAAGCCCCAAAATATATGAGATTGGAATTGGTGTACTCTGACGGGGATTTTGTATCTGTTATCTTATGTGCATTTTGAGTGATTTGATCACATCTGGCATGACATTTTCATGGGTCTTGATTAGCTTACTACTTATATTTTCCTTTACTCGGTTTCTCTTTGCTTGTTTTATGTGTGTGTTACTCGGGTCAGGATTCTGCCCATGGCCTCAGGGAGCGTTCATTGACTCTTCCAGTCTGTGACACGGATGCAGCTGAACCATGTGAGCGCTGTTTTCGAGACTCCGGCTCACGTTCCCCACGGTGGTGGTCTGCACATGTTCAACTTTACAGTCTTAACTTCCGCACCCAGATACCAGCAAGTCATCAACGAGGTTCTGGGTGGTACCTGGTTGCCAGGATAGAAGACCACGTTTCATACAAGCGAGCGCTTTTCTGACCCACTTTTGTTGACTTGCGCCACAGCTGGGCCACACCACAAATAAAAGGACACCGATTGTTTTGGAGTCCGACTCTTCGGCAAAAGCGAGGTTTTGAACTAGAACCCCACATGCGGCTTCACTTCCTGTTTACCGTGTCAAACAGATGAAAGGCCCCTGTGGCGAAAGCATGTGAGACGGACCAGAACAGAGGCGTTAGTGTTCATGGTGAGGGAGAGAAAACATAAGTGCAATGAGATAATATGATCTTCTCTCATTCGGAGAATCCTCCAGCGGATTGGGAGCATTTCTTGTATTCTTAACTTCTGCAGATTCTTCAAACCGGGTAAGATTTATATTTCTTTTATCCCCTCAAAACTCATCTGAGTGTATCGGACAATTTCAGAATGAGTTGAATACTTATAGCCCTATGAATCTTAGAGCACATCCATTTTAATACCTTGATGTTGTACAAAGGACTTTTCCCCTCAATAATAATTGTTCTAAACCAATGATTCTCAAATTGTGGTACTTGTACCAGTAGTCGTAGGTTGGCGCCTTCTCGTGCACAGGTGTCAAACCTAAGGCCCGGGTGCCAGATACGGCCTGCCACAGTTTTATGTGGCCCACTACAGCAATTTGTGCTTCTACTTCAGGTTTCTTGCTCAGTGAATTTGTTGTTTTCATTTTGGTAGATTTTTTTTCTTTACTTCATTCAATACATATTACAAAAAAAAAAATCCCTTCCACACATTTTCATGATACATTTTGTTGTTGAAAATTGATATGATAAACTTTTATTTAGGTCCATTTTTATGTAAAACATTTTGAGTAAATCATTATGAAAATATATTTTTTTCTCCTATAGTTAAGCACAGTGAAAATGTTCAAACTGTGCAGAATGTCACAGTGGCTCCCAACGCTATTAAATATTCATTTTAGGCATAAATTAGTCTTGTGGTCAATGCATAGCCTTCTTAGGCCCACTACAAGGCTAGACTATTTTATTGTTTTTGTTGTTTATTGCACTTGGAGAAATAAAGTATTTTTTAACACATTCACATACTTAGTAAAAATGTGTGTACAAATGAGAGGGTAGTAGTTGACATGTTTAGTTGTAAATAAAATTTGAGAACCACTCACTGATTGTAAAGTGTTTGGAATGTAGTAATCGCCCATTTACACTAGGGGGCGCGCTTGACTTGTGAAAATCAGAGCCATTGTACGGCTCTGGTGAAAATTCGCTTGTTCTGCGCCGCCCCTCACATGATTGTCGAGTGGAAGACTATGGAAGAACCACAACCACAACGGATCGAAAATCGTTTGTAATCCAAGTGTAAGTATAGACCCCCCCCCCTTCCCCCCATTAGATGGTAATATGGACCCGGCTGGCCCGCTAATAGCCAAAATTATATAAACGACGCACATTGAAATTAATACAAATTACTCTTTTTTTGTTGGGTTGTTTGTTTTTTTACAAACCTAAAAAAAATATTCCCCCCAAAAAACTGAGAACAATTCTATATGCGGGATAAATGGGGAAACAATAAATAAACACCCAGCCAGGCCAGTATGCGAATCCGCGTGTGCCGAACCGCGAGTATGCAGGTGTCGACTGTCAACTGTATAGTTGCGTTTATTTTTGTTTGCGTACTTTTTATAATGTTGACATTGCGCTTATTAAGCAATATTTTGATCTACTGTGAATACATGGAGCCTTTATTTGCAGTTGTAGGACGACTCGTGTGTGTGAACCTGATCTTCCTAATATTATATTTCTATAATATGATATTATAGCTTGCTTATCATTTTAATCATTTTTAAGAGGCCAGTGATTCTAAAAAATGTAGTACTTGGCCAGTGATGCTCTAAAAATACCGAATTAGTACTGTAAATTCAAATAAAATGCACAAGTTTCAAGAACAGTAAAATACAGTTACATTAAATCTTCTTTTTTTTAGTTTAGTTTTTTACAGTTTTTTTTTTTTACTATAGTACAGTATCAATTATTGAACTGCGTAAAGTTACAGTGGTTTACAAATGAAAGGAATAAAACCACATTTTTGCTAAGAAAAGGCCTACTACGTTACTGTACTGTGGTGGTACTTTGAAAACTAACTAGGTATTTGAGAATGTATTTTTTGGAGTTGAAGAACCGCTAACTAGGCTTTTACGACGTTCGTTTGCCCGGAAACGAGATACGGTGTTGCTCTCGATTTAATCGCTGCTCTTTGACGTCCACGTCTCCTTGGCGTCCGGTCCCAGGCTGACGACTGCTGCCTGCCTGGCCTGCCTGCCTGCCAGCTCGCTGCCGGTCGGTCGCGATGTGTTACGTGCTCTCGCTGTAGAAAAGAAAGAAAAAACACACTCAGGAGGAAACCTATAGAAATGGCGGAGGCCACAGTGAGTCTTAAAGACTTGCGGAGCCAAATGGGTAAGGAAAAGATTAACTCTAATTGTTTTGTTCTAGTGAGTTGTGCTTTTTTTTTTGGCGGTGATTTGAACGGGCTGTAACGCGGTCAGCAAACCCCCACTTCCTCCACCAACCCGGGGTTAGTAACGTTAGTTCCCGTCGCCGTCTCAATGGACCGCCAAAAGGGAGACTTTTCCACCATAACGGTAACAAAATGTCGTCGTGACAAGGTTACATTTTGGGGTCACATCCCTAAAGGGAACTTAACGACTCGGCTTAATAGCACTGGCGGCTAATGCTAAGTTGAAGTTGTAACGTTACCTTCCTCGCCGGACCGGGTTGGCGTTTATTCGGCGACATTTTGTGTGGCTCTTTTTAATCAACATGTCACGATTAAGTTCTCATTTTAAATAAGACAAAGTAAGTCAAAATTGATCGACTTCCTGGCGCTTGGCATCGACAATGTAGCCGCGTTAGCTCAACCAGAAGAGTTAAGAGTTGCTTGTCAAATGCGCTTTTGGACTTCATTTGATTCTGTTCATAAAATGGTTCCCACCGTCCCCAATTTTTACTTTGAAATAAGTTAATTACTTCAATCTTAATCTCATATGATTGCCAGTTTATTAATTGCTTTCTTGTGCCCGTTTCTCGTCATGCCCTTTGGTGGCAAGTGTATGTTGACATATGGCATGACCCATGTCCCCCCCCCCCTTTTATATTTGCAGGGTTACCATAACAATGTCTGACCTAATTTTTTCCCCCATCAAGCATCAGTGGCACACATGCAGACAGGCTGTAAAGAGAGCCGATGCACTGATAAGGGTTTGTGTTGCAAAAATGACTGCTCACTGCATCTGTGGAGTTTCAGTCTGTGCAGGAGCATGAATGCACATTTTGTTTTGAATGGGGCGCAGCTGACGGTTTTTCTGTGTTTTTGGGAGCCAAGAGACGGGGAAGGGGGGGGGGGGGGGTCTTAATGCATACCCGGCGTGGGCGTAGGCGGGTGTTACTCCTGGCAACAAGTGGCCACATTTAGTGCTGATGGTCTTCCTGTTTCCCCGGTCACTTTTCCATCCAGCGCTTTCATACCGGAACCTTCAGCCGGACAGATTTGTGGTTTTATGAAAACACAGTAAACCCACCGCGAATAGCGAGAAAACGCAAGTAATTGACACTTTCTTAACTAATATCGTATGTTGATAGTTTTTAAGAGTAAATATATCATAAGCAATGATCATCTTCAACTAGTTTAGTACTGAACCACTCGCTAGCGCTGGATAAAATTACTTTTGTCTTAGTTCATAGTCAATTCTGGTGGATATTCTTCTTCACTTGGCACACGAGTGACATTTAAGACATGTTTTCCCCCTTCTAATTTGAAGGCGTTGGACCTTCGAGGTGGCAGTGAAATGCGAGGAATCTCGCTCATGCGCGTGGCCATTTCCACAAGAATGCAGGCAAGGAGAAAAGCTAGCCGGTAGAAATGATGGCTTTACACTGTTGCAAGGTTATCGGCTCTTGCCAAATTATTGAAAGCATGACAAGTATTTCTCGAAATGGTTGGACTCACTCAACCGCCACAGTGGAGCAGCTTTGGTTTCTATGTGATTTTTTTCTCTTGGCTTTGCTCCTCTTCCTTCCTGTGCTTTTATGTAAAGTCGCCGATCTGACGCGCTGCATCGGGAAGGTCACGCAGAAAATTTGAATTGCAAAACTAAGCTTCAAAGTTAGTATGCATCGTTGCACGTTTGAGCTGTATGTTAAAGTCAACCTTGTAGACCTGTTTGGACCATTCTCAATGAGAAATAACAGATAAAGGACTAAGTGAGAGAGAGAATGAGGTCCATCTGGAAGACTCCCCGGGGTTGTGTCACCGTGCCAGGACGCACTGCAAATAGCCCAGGCTTACCTTTGCATGACAAGGTCTGGAGTAATCCCGTCCAGGATCTGGCAATGTGTTTAAAAGTGTGCATGTGCGCGTGGCATCAAGACTCTTCACTGCCGTTAAGCCAGCCACGGATGCTGCCAGCCAAAATTGATCCTTTCCGGTTACGTCGCTTGATCCCGGGAAGCTAATTGTCAAATGAGGTGTTCAGTTGAGATCAGGGATGGGGAAACTTAAATACTGGATACAATATTTCATCAGTGCCACTCGTGGCCACATAGGATCACGCAATCCCTAACCAGATGGATGACAAATATGCTATTTTAAATATAGGATTATAGGACAGTACGCACTTCCTTAAGAGTGTGCATTTGAGAGGCTGCTCGTTGATGTTTTGCCAGCAATTTAGAGAAGTAGCGCCTGATTAGCGCTAGAATTGGAACGGCCGTTTTACGCCGGCCGGTCTGCTTCCTCCTCCTCCACTTAATGACAAGCCCCCACGGAGGTCTGCACTGCTGCTTGCCATAATTGGCTGGCAGCCCCAGCCTGGTCCGATTGGTGGCCAGACATAAACGAGTGTCGCTCGGAGCCCGCTCGCCTCTTAAAATGGCGGTGGTACGTTTCAGGCAAGATGTTTTGACGAAGCTGCCACTGTTGATTGTTTATACGCACAAATCTCCTCAGGGATGAAGTGCTGAGGGGTGTCTGTGATTGGCTCGTCCGTTCTATGAGCACACCTGGTTCTCTTGAGGCCCACTTCTGCAGTCTAATCACAGCACTTCAATTAGCACATGAATGTTCTTTTTGCTCCATGGCGACTGTCTCCGTGCGTAGTTGTTGTTTTGATTTATTGACACGCCAGAAGCTGCTCGGGCCAAAACAGTAACGCTGTTGCCTTGGTGTCAATATTCTAATAATGAGTTGAGGAGCTTCACTTAGACAAAAGTAATCATTATCACCATTGTTAAGCCTTTAGGCCTTTAAAGTACTTTATAATCCTTTTTTCTTTTAAATTGCAGATATTCGCTATTAGCGGCAGAACTCGGTTCCTTATTGCAAATAGTGGCAGCTCAATATGAAAAATGGTTGCAGCTAAATAACTATTTTTTTTCAAAGGTGTATTCTAACAATTATCCCATTGATAATTTGAATAATTGGATAAGAATCCATTTTGCAATACAAAACAACAAGCTGGGGCCTAGCCATGTGAGTGACATGGGTGTCACTGTCAGTGAGTAAGCGTACTTGGGATAGCAGAAGCTGCTAACGATTAGCATCTTGTAACTACATTGCAGTTACAAACTTGTTTTCATTGTGGCGAATGAATGAATAATGAAATCGGTTTTACGTTATGCTTGTCAGCAGATTTGGGAGGAAATCTTCCAGTTTCTTCCACTTGCCGTCAACTGAGAATTACATCATAGTGGCAGCTTCCGAACGTCCCGGCTCACCTGTTTTCTGGGTTTGTTACGTGACATTAAGTTACTTAGTTACAAGTTAAATTGGGGACTTCTGCCTTGACAAAAGCTGCCAGTGAATGGGTGGGTTCAGTGTACTGATCGTCTCGTAGGCTTTTTCCTCAAGAAATGGAAACACTCATCGACATAAGTAACACAAAGTACATCAGCAGAACCCGAATGAATGAATGAATGAGTGAGTGAGGTGGGAAGCAGCCTTGTTTGCGTATCACATGACAGAAGATCTAATTTGCCTACTCGTCAGCAATTCAGTATTGCTGAGAGCGCACCGCTGAGAAATGCAGTCAGGACGGAACTGATGCAGCCTGATCATGTGCCGTTTCCTTCCTACTACGTCTGCAATGCACAATTTTGCCTTGGTGAGGAGCAAAGTGCTTTCAAATATTAAAAACAATAATTGCATTTTATTAGCCCCACTTTGGAGCGTTGGAAGGCGACATTGAATGCTAAGTCAGAGTTTCTCTCCGAGGTGCCAGGATTGTGTTTGTTAAATTCAAATGCAGCGTATCAGTGCAAGCAATTTTGACACCTCAGGTTGTGGAAGCCTTCGAATGAAGCACTGGCCCAAAATTTATGTGATTATACAGTAGAATTGACGACACTTGACAGAGACGAAACTGAGAATGAACGTCGCCCAGTTGTCAATGTTTTCGACTCTTTGTATGTGAATTTTAACTCTTTGACTGCCAGACGTTTTCAGAAAAGGGATGCCGTGGGTGCCAGCCGATTTTAAGCATTTTGACTGATCTTTCAAGGTCCATAGAAAATTATGTGTTTGGACTATGGAAACACACATCCGACCAAATGAAAGATTGGACTCTCATCTTTCATCAGAAAAAAAAGTTTGTTTCTACCTTATTCCGTTTTTCAGTAATCAACAGTAGAAAATGGTTAGTTTCACCTCTGTTTTGAAACAAACGTCTTTTAACGTCTTTGGCACTCCTCCATAGGATTTTACTAAACGTTATTTAACGTTTTTGGCAGTCAAAGAGTTAAGGCAGATTTCTTCCAGAAAATTTTGGTTTGATCATCTCCAAATTGAATTTCTTTTTGACTTAAGAGATTCCACTGTATATGAGGTGGATCTTTGGGAAAATGTCTCCCGTGCAAGTGGACTCAAAAAGTCGAGAATCTCTGCCCTAAATGGTGAATTGTGCGCTCTTCCCTGGTCCAGCTGCAGCTGCGCAGGCCCAAGCCGAGGAGCGGCGCAGCCTGGCCGTGAGTCCAGCACCTCCAGCAAACGCAGCAGCCAAAGCTCAGGGCTGTCGGCCAGGTAAGCCACTTCACATCCCCACATGTCCTTATCTCCTTCAACGGTTTGCTACCAAACAATCCACTTGCCGCCCCCCTGCTCTGCATGGCTTACTGCAATCAGGCCCTGAGTCATCACCTTACTACTTGACAAGCTCATTAATGATAGCCCCCCCCCCACCAGCACTCACAACTTGGTGCAACGCTAATATATGTCCGTTTTTAAGCTGCAGCCTCCATCTGTGTACCTTTTTTTTTTTTTGCAGTCCTCGACGGCGGCACACTTCGAGTAGACGATCGACTGCGGGTAGCAAAAGAGAGACGAGAGGAGGCAGACAGGCAACAAGGTAAGAAGACAATCTAACAATATATTTACAGTTGCGCCCCGCAATTCGGGTTTGCTTACTATTAACTCATTCACTGCCATTGACAGCAATAGACGTCAAAAATTAATTTGAACTATTTGTATTCGCTTAACTTTTTCTTCCATTTTTGTTAAGAGTATGAAAGCCTAGATTTTTTTTTTGTACATTTAGAACAGATATAAAATTTGTGATTAATCGTGAGTTAACTAGTGAAGTCATGCGATTAATTAATTTTTAATAATCTTTTCTTTATTTTATTTTTTTAATAATCATTTTTTTTCTAAGAAAAATTAGGGGCGACAGGCGATTACAATTTTTAATCGTAATTAATCTCATGACTGCACTAGTTAACTCATGAATAATCACACATTTTATATCTGTTCTAATACAATAAAAAAAATCCAGGTACTCATACTGTTGTTGACAAAAGTGGGGAAAAATGTTAAACTAATAGAAAGAGTTCAAATGAATTTTTGACGTCTATAGCCGTCGATGGCAGTGAATGAGTTAATATTATTTTTTCTTTCTATCAAATGCATTTTGTGTTGATATTGATCGCCCAATCAATCACCCAGCCCTAATGGCATGATTGGCAAGTGAAGAAGCGGATTGCCACAAAATTGTTTGATCTGCGTTAGACTTTGGGTTCACTGAAATGTCAACCAAAAGTCAAATATTAACTTTTGGTTAGTGTGCGTCTCATTGTAAATCCACAAACATTTGACAAAGAATAGGCCAAAATGTCAGCCTGAGAAAGAAAATTAATCTTAAACTCAAAGCTCATTGTCAGTGCCATCTCAGTCACACATCAACTCATGATGGCGATACACATTCCCATTGACGGAAAATTAGTGGTTGATTTGCACACTGAATTATTCATTTGAATCCTCATTCACACATTAGAAGCGAGTGTGGTTTTAGTGTTTTGCTCAAGGGTACTCCAAAACCCGGGTTTCAAACCTTTATTCTTAGAACACCAGTTTACCTAATCAGCCAAGCCGCAGGCATGGGCCAACCTCACCTACTTTCCCTCATGACAAGCGCTATTTGTTGTTCGACAGAACACGTTTTTTACTCTTCAAGCGTCCAGTTGCGGCTTTGGTGATGTAATGCTTGCATGCAGCTGCTTTGACCATGAAAGTCAGACCCTGAACCTCCTGACACACAAGAGTTTATGCTGATTTTCATACCAGAGGAGGCTTGGAACCCCTTGGCCACTTTTGCATACGTCTCCAGAATCTCCACATCCACACTCGAGCTTGACATGCTGGCGTTGCTCTGGTTGCCGAACGGCACTTTTTGTTGATCGTAGAATATCAAGAACATAAGAAACTGTTGGACGGAATGTATTTGCCCATATTGTGTTTATGAAACAAACGATACCTTATTAAATTGAAATTTGAAAATGTCCTATCCTTGATTTGCTTTTGTCCTCAGCTTTGCGTGAGTCTCAGATCATGGAGCGCGAGCGCAAAGCTAAGATGCAAGTGGAGCGCCAGCAGGAGGAACGTCACAAGAAAGCGACGGAGCAGCGAAGGAAAGAGGAGCAGAAGCGTCTGGCTGTGGAGGAGAAGAGGAAGCAGAAACAGGAGGAGGAGAAGGTAGCTAACAAAGGAAGCCTGCGTGCCAGCAAGTTTGCTCTTGTGAATAGAGATCATCTCTTTATTCCGTTTTTTTTTTTTTTTTTTTTCTCTCCATGTGTCAGGAGCATTACGAGGCAGTGATGAGACGAACGTTAGAGCGAAGCCAGCGGGCCGACCAGAGACAGAAGAGATGGTCCTGGGGAGGATTGTCAACGGACTCAGATGGGCGAACAGGTAATGGACCTTTTGTTTGTTTTGGGCCATTCAAAAATGTTATTACATTTCCGCCATCTCAACCTGTTGTTGCCGCTCTTTCTTTGTAAGTACTTCAGGTCTGAATGACTAAGATTCCACCTAGTGGGTGCTAAAACTGGTGCAGTCTGCTGTACTGTATTTAGAAGAGTGTTTTACACTTTAAAGGGGAGGCCAACCCAAAAATGTCCTCTACAAGAATATGTTGCTCGTCTAAACACGGTATTCTGATTACTGTAATATTGTGTTTGTGGAATATAAATTAAGCAGCAAAATCCAGCAGTTTTTATCCATCTAGAGAAACTATTTTGCCTAACTTCCGTGTTCACATATTGCTCATATTGTGTCTTGAGAGATTGTGAAAGAAAGGCTTGGAAGTGAGATCAGCGCACCCCGCGTGTGCGTGCTATCACTTCGCCGCTGAGAGGTTTCTTTCCCCACAGGAGACTCGGATGCAGGCGCCTCATCTCCAGTAACTATAGTAGTCTCGACTTCTTCACCAGAAAAGCCTCCAAGGAACCGACAAGGTTTTGTTTGCGAATTTGCCCGCGAGTTTAAAATCCTCAGCATGGGCACATGTTGGTGCAACGGACATTTGGGTTATACTGTAGCTTCTCTTCCTCACACTTACCTTCTTTTGCAGCCTAGCCTAACACTGATGGTTAAATAGATGAAGCCTCTCCCTGTCGGTATGCTTTCTGCTCGCAGGGAGTGTTGCTTTTAGGTCTTGGACTCACTCACACTTTTGGGCAGGGCCGGGTCATCGGGCCTACTTTGCATGGAAGCCCAGTGAAATGCCAGGCTGAACTAATAATGTCACTTTGGGTGCAGATCATGACATGTTGTGGCTCCTCGGTCTGCTCCACTAACTTCACCGCATGATGTATGCGCACAGTGTTGCGGTTGTTACAAAAAAAAAAAAAAAAGGCTAAAGCATTAAAAGGGCAACACATTCCTTCAGTAATGTGTCACTAGTGTATTCGAAAAACTCAGTTAGGTCATAAAGAGAGAGAATCTAATCTAGATTCATAAAAGGACATGTAACAAAAAGTCTGCCTTGGTAATAAGGTAAACAAAATATTGCCTTTGTAAAGGCAGATGTTTTTCGATACAAATCCGTACTGGATCTCATTAGCTAAGATCTATCTTAGGTGCTTCTAATGTTATGGCCAGTGGTGTTATATTACTAGTGCATAACTTTTTTAGCACCTTTGCACCCTTTAGATCAGCGATGGCAAGATCCAGTCATCCAGGCCCCAAGTTCTGCAGGTTTTGGATATTTCCATTCTTCAACACAGCTAATTCATGATCAGCTCATCAGCAAGCTCTGCATAAGCCTGATAACGATGCTGTTAATTGGAATCATTTGCAGTTCGAGTAGGAAAACCTCTAAAACTTGCAGGACTGCGGCCCTTCTAGGACCACAGTTTGCCACCCCTGCTTTAGAGCCTTCCACTGTGTGCACCTCCCTTTTGAGCTAGCTGTAGTGTAATCCCTCCCTTGTTTGTCCCCCCCCCCCCTTCCCCTCACCCCGACTTGTAGACAAGCGCTCCACATCCACCGCCAACCTCAAACAGCCGGCGGAGGCTAGCATCAGCAAACGCCTATCCTCGTCCTCCGCCACCCTCGTCAAATCTCCTGACAAAAGTAAGTCTCCGATTACTACTTCGTCCTCCCTTCCCCACAGTCCCTGCTTCCCCCACCCTTGTATCTAACCTCCTCACCTCCCAAGTAGTACATTGTTACATGGTATCTTATGTTTTAGAATGGTGTCAAACTCGAGGCCTGCAGGGCAAATCTGGCCCTCCATGTCCTGCAACAATTTGTCTTTACTTGAGAAAGGGACAAGAAGTGCAACTCCCACCTATCTATTCTGTAAACAAACACAGTGCTGCTCATCTTCTGGCAAGCAGACATCAAGGCTAGCCATACGTTAACAACCACTCATTCCCAGGGTTTTCAGAAGCAGCTATAGCAATAATACATTTGTTATTAGGATTTTCGCACCAGAACAATTCAGATTACAAGTTGTTAATGTTGTTCACGTCTGCTGTGTTTATTTCCAAAAAAAAGAAGGAAAAACTATTGATTTTTGTACTTTTCCCTGTAAAATGTTAGAATGCTTCATTGTCTGGTATGAGTGTGCGCACTTCTTGGCAGAAAAAAATAAGAAGTCCGACATGACAGCCTGGCTGTTGTCACTATGTGAAAAAGCACCTGGCTGGTCCTGTTTCAGCCACCGGCTTTAAGTGGATATATTTTTGCGGGTCCAACATGTAGCTGTGTAAAGATGGAAGATGAAGTAGCATCCTTTTTTTTCCCAGATGGTAAAAATGATATTTAGGTTTCTTGTTAATGTCCTGAAATCCAGCTGGTGATCAAAACTATAACAAACCCATCGTCCCCAGAAGCCTAGCATGACCTCTGACCTCCAGGTCTAGCCTTATCCCAGCCTTTGCACACGGTCTTACAGGGGCAGACCGAAGAGCTTCTTGGCAATGAGATAATTGTTTAACTTGATTACTTGACTTTCCTTAATATCCAAACATGTGATTGGACTTGAGTACCGTTCATTGGGTACCATGCGGTGGAAGTCGCCATTGAGTGTTGTCGTCATCATTGTCTCTCAGGTTTAAAATCCAGGAGTTCGTCTTGTAACCGTTTACCTCGGAAAGACAGTGCCGCTAAGGAGGAAGGCAAAAAGCTGCAGGCAGACCCGACAGGTGCATAGACGCCGCTTCGTGCAACACTGCATTTCTCCACTTACTTCACTGTTCCATGCAAGTCACATTATCACCGGGCTTGATCAATCTCATTCGATTTTTTTTTTTTCCTGCAGGAGGAGATAAAATAAAAAAACAAATCTGTGTTTAATAGTGTAACATAAAAAATGTAATTGATTTAAAAAAAAAATACTAATTACAGAATAATTAACAGGGATGTGATTTTTCCGCTAATTCGCGGAATTCCGCTTTTTTTATCTCCCCCCCAAAAAAAATATATATATATATATTTTTTTTTTTGTAGTTCATTGTGTATGCACATGACTCCGACAGATAACATCTTCTGCTATAACAAAGACATTTGTGGTATGCTCTAATATGAGTTACTTTTCATTTGGTCATGATACAATTATTTGTTCATGAAATTTGAACTCTTCAACATTATTTATGTGTTAACTTAGTAATCACATTAGTTAGATATGATGATATTCTCAGTGATAGTTTTTAAAAGCAAAGGCAGTCCAATGTTTTTGAATGTGACTGATTTTGAGTTGACTAAAACTGCCATTTTATATGGGATAGTTCAATATACATTGAAAATTTATGCTGTTGTTTTGTCTATTTCTTTGTCATGTGAGTGCATTGAAAGTACTTAAAAACACGGAAAACCCATGAGCTCTGGGGGGCTTTGCTCCCCGTGTCCCCCCACCAGGGCACTGCCCTGGACCTAGCTGGGTGCCAACGGCCCCCAGACCCCCGGCTAAATTTTCAGATAATTTCACTTTGGTCAAATCACATCCCTGTAATTAAGTGTGATGAAGACTTCTTTAGGAAACAGTCATTAAATCCATTAAGAGATTATTTTTTTTAGTGGCAGCTTTGAAAGGCCAAACAGTTTTTTCCTCCCAGTCTCAATGTCCTAGAACCACTTACAATAGTGTCTATGTGTGCTTTCGCTCACGTCTTACTTTTGATGAAGATCACCAGTTCGGCATCAGCTGCCGTGACGCTTGCTGACTCTCACACAGACCATAATTGCACATGACCCGTTTGGAAACTCTCTCTGCGGGGATGTTCTTGTTGACTTTTCTGCCTGTGTCTCATCGGACGTGACCCTGCGCTCACGTCCGTAGGTGCGTCCATGAAGAAGAGGAGTGCGTCCCTCACACGAGTAAGTGTGGGCAGAGCACAGACTCCTGCCAAGGCTGCTAAGGGGACAGCAGACAATCAAGGTGGCTAGCATGGAACAATCAGTCGATCACTTTTTTTCATGCTGGCTTTGGGTTTTTTTATTGGGGGGGGGGGGGGGGCAACAGGCATGATGCTCTCACGTTACCAACTTGCTTGTTCTGAATCTAAAAGTTTTGAGGGGATAGGGACATATTTTTATTTGTCTCAGTTAAGCATCATGGAAGTATCTGATGCTTTAATCTGCCCTACTTTATTTTTGGCTTGATGTAATCTCACTTCCTTTACCCCCCCAAAACTCACAATGCCGAATAACATCTTTTGCAAGTTGTCCTATTTTCAATTTGTTTTGCTTTTAACACTATATTCTTGCCTTTTTAACCAAATCTTTTTGCTGCATTACTCTGGCAACTAACTGTCGCCCCTCGTCGCCGTTCTCGCCATTGTCAAGTCCAGCAATGGTCTTGTTGTATATTCCCACTAACACCATGTATTGTTTTTGTTTTGTCACAAAGTGTAGATTGTGTTCTCCCTTCCTGCAGATGACGTCTTCCTAGCTGGATTTAAGATGCTATGCTTGTGCACCAGTGCCATCCCATCATAGCACCCACAAGGGCACCCAAATCCCTTCAAGAGTGCCAGTGTGCAGTCTGTGTATTAATCACCAGAGCTTTTGTTTGTTCTTCAGACTCTGCAGCTCCCAGTGAGGGAACGTGTTGTGACCTGAATGATAAATCTCTTTTTTTTTTGTATTTTATATCTATTTGGTACTTAGTAGGATTGCACTAAATATGTTTTGGATTAGGAATTTTGCATCATAGCATTTATCAAGGGGATGATGTTGAGCATGTCTAATTGCGGTCATTAATCCAGGTACATATAGAATGTACAATTTGGCGCTTGAACTAAAATAGAATTTCTGAACCTTGGCGGCGATCTGTGCTCTACTGAGTGCCGCTCAAGTCTTTACCACCGTTCTTTTAGCCTCTTAATACCTTGGTGCATAGTAGCAGCCTGCTAGCTCTTAAAATGTAAAAAGCATCTGTCAGTTGCAGATGTCAGTTTGAAAGAAACTCCTCAGAGACGTGTGAATCCGCCACTTGAGCAGCGAGTACATTTAGGCTATAACCCTAAACTCTTGAAACGCTTTCACGCCGGTGTGAATTCTACATTTGTAGCTCAGTCGGTGACAAAGACCTCAGTTCTTGTCATTTTTAGATGCAAGAACTCATTGTTTCTGCAGGGAATTCACCATTTCAAGAAGTTAATAGTTAACTCATTCACTGCCTCCCGTTTTCAAGCAACATTGTCAGCAACTGTAGGTTTTTGGCCAATCTTTCAAAACCCACATAATACTGTATTATGTTCTGTGTATTTTGCCAGGAAAATGTATTTCTTCCTCATTCCTTTCTATAGTAATAAGCAGTCGAACATAAGAATTTTTTTAGTTAGAAATTTGTTTTTGGTGAAACAGAGAAAACGAGCTTTCTACTACCTACTGTGTTTGCACTATACATATACATACTGAGCTTGAGGTGAGGCGCGGCGCCTGAACTTCATTCAGTCCCAATGTGATGGCGTTTTCTCTTATAATTGACGTGACAAGCTGAGATTTACCACCATCTTTATCTTTTACTCAAAAGCTGTGCGGATCTCAAATCCAAAGCTCTACAAACACTTCCATCTACAGGGATGGTTTGCAAATTTAAATCACACGCAGGACGTTCTTGCACACCTACCTTTTGAAAAATTTACTTGACGAATATACACGTCAATGGCAGTAAACAATCGGATTACAGTTATCGAATTGAAACATCTATGGCAGTGACTTAGGTAACTTTATGGACACCTTAGAAATGTTTTAACAGTCGATGGTCGAGGACTTTTGGGTCACTTCTAGTCTGCAGTCTTAAACGCTCTCCATCTTTTTTGGCCTAATAATCTTTTGCTGTTCACTAATGATTCAATGTTTTCTCTGTCCGATCAGCACACCTCCCACTGCCTTAAGGAACCATTGATTTGACCACATTGTCGACTGATCCAACTTAGACAATCAGTGGTCTGTCTCAGTACTCTTCCATGACATCACTGCCTTATTTTCATGAAATGACTTCATTGACTACCAGTAGAAGTGAAAAGCTCTGAGAGACTATTGAGACATAACCTTTTGGTGCATGTTGTTGATGCTCTCCTGATGGTTAAATCACATGGTGACTTATCTAACTGACAATCCCTCACTCCCCACCCCTACTTTATCCCTTCTTCCTTTTGTCATTTTCTGCTGCTGTCCCCGCCCCCCCCCCCCCCCCTCTCTACACCCCATCCTTGTCCTTTTTTGCTGTCTTCTTTTTTGGGTTTCGCTTTTCGGTGGGCTCGCCTCGTAGCTCGCAAGCAAGCGACTTGCACTGTGGACGGAGGAGGGGTCATTAGTCGCCTGCTCACTCCCACCCAGGCCTCACTAGCTAGGAGCAAGAGTGCTGCCGCCCTTTCCCCTGAAGGAACAGATGCTGCAGGTAACCCCCTCTTCTCAAATAGTCTGACAGAGGAAGGTTCTCATTTGTTCCCCCTTTTCCACCACTGTAAGTTAGCAGAGGGTTTTCAGTTTGTGAAAGGGTTCTGAAGCAACCAAAGCTCGTGCGCAATTTGGAGCGTGCAGGAGTTGATCATTAGCTGATGCTAACACAGTGTAAAATGAATAATTTCAGCAGATATTTATCTAAAAAATGTGCCTAGTCTGTTTATATAAAATATTGTATACATGGAAAAAAAAAAGTAAAGTAGGGTAATATCATAGCATGCCTTCTTGTACCTTGAAACTTTGTGAGTCGTGTGGTTAACAGACAATCTCCTGAACTTGGCCCAACATGGCCGTACTTGCAATTGATGTTTTTCCACTGGTAAAATTGGGCACACGGTACTGTTTCTAGTAGCCAGTCAATTGGGGATCCATGTGTACCAGATCAATACCATGCAGGACTTCAACCACGGTTGGTAGCTCACTGGGCAGCAAGTTTGTCATTGCCACCTATATTGTAAAACTGAAAGCCAAGGCTGCATGGGCAGAAATGGTAGTAGCATGATGCTGTGCTTTAGCTCTTGGGCCTGCTCTGCAGTGTTTTACGCCAGTCTGTATTTTGTACTCCTTTTGAACAAATATAGCTGTTAGATAGAAATATTTTATGTACAAATACGATCCATTTCCTTCTTTTTTTTCCCTCCACGTCTATAACTCAATTGTCTGGAAGGCGTTGCAAAACTCTCATTTTGCTCCACTCTGCGGGGGCCTTGCAGCATTATGTTGCCGCAATATTGAAAACATTTTTCGACAATAATGAAAGATAAATAGATTGCTGTAATGCTTTGGTGCTGAAGAAACTCATCAGCCACGGGAAAATGTGCGCTCATTTCCACCTATTAGGCTGCTTGATTAGCTCATTGTTTTATTGATTAAATAACGCATGGCTCGACGACCTTTAAAAAGGACTTGGGGAAGATGATGTCAGCACAATCGTTGGCTTTTCTTTGTGGGGGTCGGTATGGATGCAGTCACAAAATACCGGAAGACCCTCTTGCTCCTCCTTTGTTTCTGTCCAAAGTGTATTTGTTAAATGCAGCATGGTTTTCGCAGAACTCTTTAAAGGTGGAGAACTGAGCATAACACCCAAAACCAGCACGTGTACAAGCTGAGCCAGTGCTGCGCAATGGAGAAGCTGCATTACTCATCTTGGTCAATGCTTCTGCATCCAGTAAGACCCCCTTTAGTGCTGCGCCAGCCAACTTTTCAAGTAATTGCCAAAATAAGTCACTGCTCAGTTCAGCTGGTGTTTACAGTCTGTAAATATGGCCCAACATGCGTCCAGCTCACACGCGCTTGCCAAGTGACACAATTGGCCACAGTTGTAGTGTGCCTTGGCTTTAGCCGATCAAACCGGCAGCATTTCTCAGCATCTGACCAGCTTCTGGGTCCATGCTGGGAGATTTTCTTTAAGCTACTTACTTGTTGTAGTTGTGTCCGAATGAAACCGTTGTGCTGCTACAGGTGTTCTGGCACCAAGATCAGAGACCCGCTGGCGGCAGGTGGCTTTTTACTGGACAATATCGTTGTAGTAAATGGTGCTCACACTATTCAAGTAGCGAGGTATACTCTTCTCTGTGTGGTAATGCACTGTCGATAACTTGTCACTACATTACTACCAGAAAGTAATCTAATTGTAGATGTGCATGGTCTGATTCATAAATACAGTTACTGTTTTGTTCTACTGTAGAAAGCCATTTGAATCTCTGCAACAGATTCAAGCTGCGTAGCTTGTTGGGTGTGGTGGTTTATTGACCAGCCATTAGACACCCATTAGCACTTATGGATCGTGTGCCAAGTATGGCCCCGGTGGAAACATGACCCATCTGCAGTATTTGCAACAGCGCGGTGGACAGGAATCGTTCCCATCATAGATGCAGAATCACAGAAGACACTTGTGACTGAGTTTTGGCGTCGAGAGTCCTCCAGGTTGCCGGATTATCATGACTAATCCCTCAATCTGACACAGCAAGTCAAGAGTCAGCCGACAACAAGATGTCCTGTCCTGCAGAAACGAATACTTTTGTCAGACTGCTGTCATTTGGCTGGTCAAAATCGTTGTCAAATATTAGTAGAGCTTGTTCTTTGTGTCCTGTCTTGAGGTATTTAAAATCGGGTGTTGTGTCTCTTCCTGAAGGTCTCTCATTTTGACTTGGTAAAATGACACTAGTGGGACAGATTCCGGTGTCAGCAATGACATTAATTAGGGTTTCTGTCCACTTAGGTTTAATAGAAGCAGCTTAGTGCTTTTGGAGTGCAAGAGGTCACAATAAATTCTCAAGTCTAATTAACAGACTGATAAATATTCACATTGAATTTCGCTGTAGCATTTCTAAACCAACAAATTTTAATGGTGGTCTTAAACTTGTTCACCATAAATGAAAGGGAATTATATGTTTTGTTTTTAAAAATCAATATATATATATAACCTTGCCTTTTACAAAAGCCCCCTGTCTTAAAACTAACAAACACTGCAAAACACCATGGTCTGCTAACAAATAGCATCAGTGTCTCAGCATTATAACCTATTTTAGCATTGGGTATTTAACAGGGATGTGATTTTTCCGCTAATTCGCGGAATTCCGCTTTTTTTTTATCTCCCCCCCCCAAAAAAAAAAAATTCTTATTTTTTTATTTTTTAGTAGTAGTAGTTCATTGTGTATGCACATGACTCCGACAGATAACATCTTCTGCTATAACAAAGACATTTGTGGTATGCTCTAATATGAGTTACTTTTCATTTGGTCATGATACAATTATTTGTTCATGAAATTTGAACTCTTCAACATTATTTATGTGTTAACTTAGTAATCACATTAGTTAGATATGATGATATTCTCAGTGATAGTTTTTAAAAGCAAAGACAGTCCAATGTTTTTGAATGTGACTGATTTTGAGTTGACTAAAACTGCCATTTTATATGGGATAGTTCAATATACATTGAAAATTTATGCTGTTGTTTTGTCTATTTCTTTGTCATGTGAGTGCATTGAAAGTACTTAAAAACACGGAAAACCCATGAGACCTAGCTGGGTGCCAGCGTCCCCCAGACCCCCGGCTAAATTTTCAGATAATTTCACTTTGGTCAAATCACATCCCTGATTTAAGCACAAGAGACAACATGACTATTCATTATCCTTTACAAAAAGTGGCTTATTTGACTGTTGCTTATAGTAGTGGCGAAGCTTTTCTCCATTTATGTCTGTCTGACGGAATTATACTGCCCCCGTTGGCCATTGTCGTCATTAAATGATTTAAACTTGTATCTGAAGGCACCACTGTATACAGTATACATTTTGTCTTTGAGCTATACCTGTAACACAAACTGTATTCTTGTTTATTACATACTAATATTCTAATAATTGCAAATGTGGTGTTTTAGTGTTTGCTTTCTGTTCTAGTACAACTGACACCCAAATGTTGCGTTTGCTTGGTTTTTGAGGTTGTTGTCCCGAAACTGCTGCCTGCTTAAATGCTACATCTAACACATTGAATTTATTTTTTCCCCTTAAAAATTATTTTCCTGCCTTTCTTTCATCACCTGTCGTACTTTCCTCCTTGTATCTTAATCTTTCTTCTACCTTTTTTTTTTTCTTTACGCCTTTTGGTACTTTGCTGCTTCGCTGCCCAACCTGGCCTGCTTGTCACCCCTCCCCGCTGGTTGTGCCTGCCGATGACTGTGTCCTTTACCAGAGTGTCACCTGTGTCCTCGCTCAGCATCTGCCACGCCCCTACACCCGCCACGCGGGCCATTGCGCAGTCGCAGCATCGACCGGCAGAAAAACGGCATGACCACCTCCGTGTCTGCAGACGGCGCCCTCGACCCCTCGCTGGTGAGAGCATCTCTTGTTAAAAGCTAGCCAAAAGCTCAATCTGTTCTTTTTTTCTTTTCTTTTCTTTTTTTTAAATATATATATTATATTAATCAGCTGAGGCCAAATGGAGTGTGACGATTGTCTGCAGCCAGCTTAATTTACTCATCTAGTTTGCAGCATTAAAAGAACAATGTGATGTATGAACAGCTGTGTCAGAACATGCCTTTAAAAATGGCCAATCGTTAAATGTCCCATTAGCTGATTAGTCTGCAACTCTGGAGGCAGCAGCAGCAACTACAAGTGATAGAGAGGAAAAAATAGCATTCATGCGCAGGATGGTGGAAAATAACTGATGCGGCAGAAGGGAGAAGAGAGCAATGCATTATGTGAAAATGTCTGTGTTGGCCGATACAAGATTATCTCAGGGATGGTTTGGGACAAGCCTGAGCCAGCACTTCTTATGTAAGTATGTCCCAAAAGGAAGTACAGTCGATCTGACATTTGCCAGTCAAAGTGCTTTAGCTGGATTCAAATGACAGGGAAGGTTAATTCCTGCTGCTTCTCTCCTTGGCACATTGTTATCTACTGGCACGAGGAAGTGACGTCTGTCACTGTTGCTTGTTGCACTCTCGTCGACATTAAACTTTTTGAGTCTAGACTCTGAGGCTGTGAAAGGACTCGTTGACATGGCATGAGACAAACTTGTGGCCTGATTCTGGATGGATCGGCTCATGCAAAGCAGACTGCGCCCTGAGCCTGGGGCTGTTTGTCTTTCCATCCCTTTGTCTTTGTGGTTGCCTCCATTAATTGCTGTACATATACAGTTATAACCTTGTGGTTAGCACTGTGATGCTTCTTTTAAAATCATATCTTGGTGTGTTATGTTCAAGCTTCTTTGTGACAAACCATGTTGCAAGGAAGGTTTTTACAAGGTTTGCAGGTCATCGTTGTGTTTGAATGGCTTCTTTTTACACTGGTGCTTTTGTCTCAAACTCGGAAATGAATATTTGCCCCAGTTATCAAGCTGATAGCCTATCCAAAGCTTGTAACCAGAGCTAACATGTTTTTATTATGAGAGCAGGCAAGTCATGAAACCCTTTTGTGACAAATGTAGCTCACCTTTCTGAATGTGATAAAATGACACTATTCATGAGTTCAAGTATCTGTGGCTGTGTGAAAGATGTGACCTGATGTAATTCTAGTTGCCATGAATTAATTTTCCATCTCTGTTCCGTCCGCGTGTGGGGGAAAAACAGAACAAGCAGGAAAAAACGTTTACCTCGTCCGGGCGGCAACGCCCGCCCTCTCCATCCATCCCCATGGGACGTACCCGCTCGCCATCCCCCGCCCCAAAACCGTCTCCAAAGAGGACTCCTTCTCCAGCAGCATCAAAGTAAGAAGTCAAGCCAATGTTATGTTTCCACTCGCTTTTGCATATATAAAAAAAAAAAGACCCGGTAGGATATATTCCAGCCAGCGTGGATATATTATTATTAGGGGTGTAAATCTCTCCAATCAAGACGATTCGATACGCATCTCGATACATGCGGCGCTATCCGATGCAAGGACGGTTCGATTTTAAAATGGAACGATTCGGTTCAGTAAGATTACAATTCTGTTCATCGATTATTTGATTACTTGATAACAAGTCAACTGCCATACAAAAAAAAAAACGATTTAAACCGGAAATCCGTTTTTGATTTGAGCGATGCGAGTGCGCCATTACACGGACTAATGCATCGGTCTAAAAATAGCTTGAACCGGCCGATGGCCCGGTCAAAACGTTATAAATCGATTTTATGTTATGTTATGTTTCTAGTACAATTACAGGGTGCGCGCTCCCCGTTCGCCACATCACCAATGACAAGGGGGAGGGGGGGGACATGGCCATATACAGTTTGCATACAGTAATCCCACAATCCTCGATGCGGCCAGTGACTAACGTGATTGGTTACAGTTCATTCACAACATCGCTCCAAGCCAATGAGGCATTGCTTATATCTGTCGGCGCGGCATGCTTCTGCAACCGAGTATTAGCAAATAGCCGTTCTGTCGCGACCTGAGGAGGGATGAAAACGGGAATAATGTGTCTGTTTGTGCTCCAAAATTTAACTATATTGCCCCCCCCCCGAGTCGCGTAAAACAACTTTGAATTACCCCTGGGCCTGTTCAAAAGTTGCGTGGGGAAACGACCAGGACGCGAACCTTTGTCAGATCTTAATGGCTTGGTAGCGTCGCCTGGCTTTGACACGGCCGGGAATACACAAACTTTATATTGGAAAGTTGCTGCCTTAGACAATGAGCATCCATTTTTTCCAGGTTGTAGGAGTGATATTTATTAAATGAGCATCTTTTCTTCTGACAGGCAGAATTCAAAGGCTCGTCCACCCTCACCTGCAACAAAACATCCCTCATCCCCTCAGCCGACGTCAGCGAAACCCCCTCCCATCCAGAAACCAGCCCTCACCCCACCAGGGCCCCCTACCTTGCGAAAGAGGGACTCCCGTTCCAAGGACATGTTGTTACCTCTACAACCTGGCGTGCCACAGGCGACTGACTCCAGCAAGTCCAAGGAGAAAGACGGTGAGCATCTCAACATAGAAGCCACAGTATAAAGCCAATGCTTGTTTTTGTTACTGTTTATTCAACAATGTGTTTTATAATATTGTACTGAATAGCTGGAACTTCCTTTCAAAGAATTCGTAATTGTGATGCCACAAAAGCAGAAGCATAAACGTGTCTTTTATATTGAAGACAACACTAGCTTTGTCAGTGATTGCCTGGCCTGTTTTCCCTCTGGTGTGTACTTTTGTTTGTGTCTGGCGTACAGTGATGTGGCAGTAAATCTCAATGGAGCAGCTCAAGCAAATCGCAGCTGCTGTCACTTCCTGTCCCACTTTACAGTTGTTGATGCTGCCACCAGCTGGATAGAGTTGTGCCCTGCAATGTACAGGCTCAGTAACTACGCGCCCTGGCAAACAAAATTCAATTGGCTTCATGTTGAAAAAATGAAAGATTTATTTATCAAAATTCCAACAACAATGTGAAAACTGAAATTGATTTTTATAGGCAATTTCACGAAGCCACATGTTCAATATTCACACTGCTTGTGTCAGCTCATTTTTCTTTTCTTTTTTCCTTTCCAAATCTGCTTTCCAGTTGGTGGGTTATGGAATTATCTCAAGTATGCACATTGTGCACTCTTGTCTGACTGTTGGAGCATGTTTTAACACACAAAAATGCCATTTCATTGCAAAGTAAAATATTAAAATCACATCAAATTTACCCAAGTTTTTAACATTAAAGTTGGTCAGTTTTGATAAGTCTCATTCAAAGATCATTTGCTCGAGTATTGGCTGTTATTCGTTTCGGAAATGATGTAATTTTTTGACCTTGTAATTTCTCAGGTAATGGTTGATGCATGATTAACGTTTAGTGGAAAAACATTTGTTCGTCTGCGATAAGGATCTTGAGCTTCCAGCCAACTATGTTAGTGATTCCCAACCACTGTGCCGTGGCGCATGAGTGTGCCGTAAGGCTGGGCGTTAATAGCCTCCCAATAAATTCCTTGAATACATAAACAAAAATATTCCCATGGCGGAATCAATGAAAGGTTGGGAAGCATTTCCATGTATTTCTGGACTAAAGTCTTAGAAAAACTTTCCGCTATTTTGGACTGTAGGATACCTTTATCTCCAAACTTGTGTTTGCTAGGTGACCTAACAACAACTGACTTACCACATAAACAATTTCAATCTACACTTGTAGCCCTTACTATCGCTAAAAAAACAATTCTTGTTAACTGGAAAAACAAACAAACTCTGAATGAATATCGACCAATGGTCTAACCTCCTCATAAATCACATTTTAATGGAAAAAATGTCTGCCTCAAATAAAAACCAAATATCAAAATTTATAGAAACATGGTCTACGTATATAGAATTTTTTAACCTAATTCTGCTTACTTAATTCTGTCTGTTAGCGAGAGCCACTACATCGTGATAACTTGCATTGATGTTTCTGCATTTGGCAATTTATTATTATATTATATTATTAGTATGGGATTTTTTTTAATGGGCTTTAGGTGAACTGATGAATACACACACGCTCGCACGCACACACACACACACACACGCACATCCACATACTCACCCACATACAAAAAAAAAATATATATATATATATATGTGTGTGTGTATATATATATGTATATATATTTAAAAAAAAAAACATTACATTTTTTTAATTTATTTGTTTTTTTTAAAAAAAAAAAAAAAAGAAAGGTTGGGAAGCAATGAGCTACAACCAGAATGTTAACAACAGCAATCATATTCCTTGTATTTGTCTTTCCTGCCTGTCAGATTCTAAGACGGGAACCAATTCTGCTGCCGAGGCAGCCAAGCTGTTGGCGGAGCACCGCAGACAGATGCGTGAGCAGAAGGAGAAAGACGAACAACTCAGGATACAGCGGGAAGAAGAGGAAAAGTCAGCATTTTCCGTATTTCCTCATGAAGAGCATCAGCGGCGCAGAAAGTGAAGGCGAAATCCCTTTTTGTTTTGCTCTCGCAGGCTCAGGAAAGAGGAGGAGCAGTGTCTGGCAGAGGAGGCTCGCCTGAAGCGCCAAGAGGAGGAGAAGCAGCTGGCGGAGGAGAGAAAGTTGAAGGAAGAGGAGGAGGCGCAAAGAGCGGAGGAAGAGCGGGAGAGACTGGAAGCCGAGGAGGCCGTGAAGCAGGCGGAGCTGCAGAAGGAGCGGGAGGAGGCGGAGGCCAAAGCCCTGGAGGAGGCCGAGAGGGTCCGCCAGGAGCGCGAGCGCATCATGCAGCAGAACCAGCAAGAGCGGATGGAAAGGAAGAAGGTCTTTATTACAAGTCGTCATCTAGATGAGGAGAAACCAATCATAACAATCTCTGTTGTTTCAGAGAATTGAAGAAATAATGAAGAGAACTAGGAAAGGAGATGGAAATGACTTCAAGGTGGGACATTTTTGACATTCCTATGACCGGTGGTGATTTTTACAGAATCGTGTCATTTACAAGTGTGGTGTCGCTCCTATGCAGAGAGACGATGACAAGGACCAGGAAGACAATGAAGATGGAATGGACATGATGAGCTTTGATGCAAAGAGTATGTTCGCATTACAACCCCTCTGTAGTGTCCAAAATTCAGCCTGCAAAAAAAAAAAAAAAAACACCATTCATAAAATCAGCTATCTGGAACACGCTAATTCACTCTTAAAATCAGATCATTTAAAATTGAAAGAGATTGCAGCATATCGAATATATATTATAAGGCTGAAAAACAGCAAAGAGATGCAGATCAATTCAGTTGGCAGACGCTTTCATTTTCTCCTGGATCATGACAATGCGGCCCTGAGATGGCAAAGCAGTCCAAAAGCAATTATTTGGGGTGATATTTTGATAATGATGATGATGTTTTTGTGCGGTCAACATAACAGAAAACATTGAAAATCTTTGAGAATATAGTGCATGTTCAAAATAAACATTCGGTCAATTACAAAAAAATGGGTGTACGTCCGTTAGTTCTAAATCTGGTCTCATTGGTAGGTGAAGAAGGTCCGATGGGGGACGTTGCCATGGAGATGCACAACTGTGGCGATGGAGTGCCACAGAGAGAAGAACCGCTGGGCTGCCTGAACGGACGAGGAGAAACGGACGACAAGGAGAACAACAACGCCCCGGACGACACTCAAGCAGTCAGGTAAGGTGGCCTTGAAACTCGCCACTCGTACGCACTTCATTTGAGCACAACTCTATCATCTTGATCGAAACACAGATGTATTGATATTTGGCACAACCAGCAGTTAGTTCATTCGACATCCCTAAAAAGCCTTTTTAAGTCGAAGTAATAACGATGCGGTGATTAGAACGCTCACTTTCACATAAGCTCTGCAGGCAGTGGATTTAGCTAATGGAATGCAAGCAAAAGCTCTATTAGCGCCCCCTAACTCATGACCAAACATTACATAAGACAACATTGTTAGTTGTCCATGTGCTGGATTGGTTTCTCTAGCTCCCTTTTAATCAATTTAATTCCTTAACCGCATAAGAAAGCCTTGATCAATTGACTCACAAATGGACTTACTTGGCGTGAAATGAGGTTTTGGAGATAACCACGCTGGCGTTCCTCTCTCCAGTCCGGTTTCAAAGAGCCGTCTGTTGGAGGGCTCGGAGTTCCAGAACGAGCAGGACTCGGCCAAAGTGGACCTGGTGTCGGGCCTGGGCGGCAAGTCCAACCCGTGGAGCTTTGAGGATCTCATGGACCGCAACTCCAAGACTCACGCCCTCATCGAGGCCGAGGACTGCAACCCGGTCCTGATCAACTGTGACGGGTCGGACGGCACCAAAGGAAGCCCCGTGAACTCCCTGCATTCCTCCAGTCAAGCCATGGAGGCTCTTTCGGGTGAGCAGAGTATTCTTGTGCCGTGGATGCTGATGGTTTCTTTGAGCTTTATCACCTTCCCATGGGCAATATTGATGAGGCAATCCCTCATCAGTGGAGAACTTTTGGGCTGTTGCCACCTAGAAGAACTTGTAACGTTACGATGAATGATCAAATCCAAAGACGCTTTCAACAGTAACTCCTCCGTCATTTTGTCTATTTGCAGAGATCTGATGCTGCACCCGACCGGCCGGCCGTCCGGCACCAAAAAGCCTCTCCACTGTTGCACTCCTCAACTTCCTGAGCTCAGTTGAAAAAGTTTCCTCTTAATTCCAGAGGGAGAAGGCCAAGGTGACGTGTAAAGACCTCGCCTCAAGTGCTTAAGTGTCTCATCTGCAAGATGACGAAAGCTTCAGGGAAATTCCACGTTCCTTCTTCTCGCGTCAGGTCTACTTTGTCTTCTTCCTTTTCTTTTCTTGTGCTGTCCCGGATGTTTTAAAGTGTTTTTTTTTTTTGTCTTTGTCAGGGGTCAGCTGTTGTAATTTATTCATTCATTTTTGTCTGTTACTTAGATGAGCGTTTTTGGTGTGCACAAACGTTTAAAGGTGTCCTGTTCTCGTATCTCTCGGGGATTGTGGCGCGTGCGTGGCTCTTCGAAATTTACTTGACCGCCTGCTGTCGATTTGGTAGCGTCTGACTAATATGGCCTTATTAATTTTTTTTGTTTTTTTTTCACAACTCTAGTTCTGGTGGGGGGGTCGCTTCTGCCCTCGTTGCTCGTGCGCGCATGCTTTCCTGTCATATATGAAGCATAGAAAGCCGTTTGAGCATTTATTCAATACCCTCATTGTCGAACTGAAGGTCGATTCACTAGTCAGACTTGTTTTTACACTTCTAGTGTCACTTCTGGCCCACTAATACCCAATTAAACATTATTAGTGAGCGACTGTACTGTGCTTTTACTAGTGAGTTATGTTACTCGTAAGACTGTCATTCTACTAGTGTGCTGGATTGTCTCACTAGTGAGGACAATGTACTAGTACATTGACTTCAAGTTGGGTATCCCGAATATGGAATAATGCTCAAACGGCTTTTCACACATGAGACTTGAGACATCCTGTGTTGCAATCTGTTTTTGGCCACCAGAGGGCATAGCAGGCATGCATCAGTTTCTGTTTGTTGCTATTCAGGGCTCAGTTTGCTTTGTTGTATTTTTGTACATTTGTATATGGAGCTTCTGTTTACTAACAAGATGGTTCTAGTTTACGACACTCGGTTCCTTTTAAGCAAAAAAACACACCAAAAAAAACGTAAAAATACGGAATTCCCATCTTTTAATGAAATTTCAACATCACCCCGTTCCATCGTCTTGTTCGCTGCACACGCTAGCTGCTATGTTTGTAAGTTTAAAAAAAAAATGCATTTCAGCTGTTTTTTATTTTATTTAATATGACACATGGCTGTTAATATATGAAAATACAGTTCTGCATATATTTAAAGTGGTTGTATATGTAATCAGTGTTAGGCCAATGAAGCCATGAGGGCCGAGTACCGACTCTGAAAGCGGCCGAAGACTTTGAGCCTTCAGCCGTCGTTTGTTTCCGCGGTTGAAATCTTGAATATTTCGGAGGGCCTCCATTTTTCTGCCTTGTTGTTTGTTGGCACTTTGGCCAATCCAACGGAAGGACCTGAGGGGGCTTTAAGAATGTAAAACTTTGTTCATCCTTTGACTTCCACGTGTTCTGTACTCGCCATGTTCAATGCTTCAGGTAGCTTGCCATGTGACGTGACCTTTTATTGGTAGCCTGTGTGACCTCTGTGTGACACTTCCAGGACAGGCGCTCTGCTGCAGCAACTGCTCATGAGCGCTGCCTGCTGGGGGGAGGCTGCTACTGCTGTCTGCCCGATCAGATAGCAAAAAGAAAGCCAGCCCTTTGACCGTTTATTTCCATATCCTTGACATCTGCCTGAAGGTACTCGTACTCTCTTCTCACTTGCTTGACAGTTGCTGAAATGTCTGACAACTGTAGTAAGGACAAAGTAAGTAGATCTTAAGGGGGATATAGAGAATATGGAAGCAAATACGTAACAGGTTTTCCAAACACGTACCATTTAGTTGCTAGGTAGGACTGTGCCTTAGATGGAGGTTTAGAGTTTTTAATGTTGCTGTTCACTAACAATTAAAAAAAACAAACAAACGTGTCCTTACCTCGGCCTCTGACAATCAAGTCCTTTGTGAATAAAAAAAAAAAAATCTCACCCAGCAACCAACCATCAGTCTGTCCCCAAGTAACATTTGTACTGTAAATATATTAAATTGTTCTGAGATGTTATAAACTGTTAATAAAGTCTTGCAAAACTAGACGTGAGATTGCAACGCCTTTATTCATTCTTATGCATTTTTTTTTTCCAACTTCAATTCAAAAGTCTTGATTACATAGGTTGCTTGTATTTCAGCTTTAAGTGCTACAATTTCAAATCACTCAAACAAAACTCTGCATTCCAAAAAAACGCAGCTCATTCATCAAAGCTTGTATGTATGTTAAGCAGGCATGCACAACCGTGTTCTGTGCTTTCCTATTGAAAGCAACACCTAGCCTGATATGAAATGCTGCTTGCATGTTTCTAGCGATAGGAAATACACACACAAAACCTTATTCATCCAAATGTGGTTTATATATTTTTTTGTTATGCCGACTATCCAACTACTATTTTCAGAGCTGATTATAGTATTGATTAATGGACTTTTAACTGATTTGAAGCATTATTGTAGTGCCAGATAAACTGGAATTCTACCCTTCTTAAATTTTGCACCCTCTGATTCCACTTTTCTTTTTTTCTTTTTTCAGAGGGTGTGACAGATGCCATTTCTTCCCATCATCTCACAGTTTACAACAGTTGATGCAGTAGATGTTTTCCCCGGTCATGACAAAGCGCTTGTTGGCCAAGGTCAGGCAGCACTTGTAGCACTTGAAGCAATACTCGTGCCAGGAGAACGCCTCGTAGTTCACCACGTTGGTGCCGTGGCCGAACCCTGCGGACACGCATGGAACGTTGACAAATATTTACCGTTAATGAAGTTTGCCACGATTAATTGAATTATTTAAGTCGGGCACGATCACAGGTTTTATTGACCAATGAGCATTGTACTGTTGTTCTAGAAGACAGGTGAGGTCGGTGCTTCTGTTTTGGGCAGGATGTGTTTCACTTTTGGGCAGGAACAGAACCTGCTGCAGACTCTGGACTCAACTGCGTAATGTTTAAGTGTTTGCCATACCTATTTTTTTTTCATTCTTATCTTAGTTATGCATCAAGGATGGGCAATCTGAAACCTGATGACACGGACACTCGTCGGCCCTTTCGAATATATGTATATGTTGGGGGTGTCACATGACTTCAATAGTTAACTCATAATTAATCACATATTTTATATCTGTTCTAAATGTACAGTTTCATAGTCAATGTTAAACTAATAGAAATATGACTGCATCTTTTAGTCATTAATACAGTAATTTCCTAATTCATCAAAATTGAGTTCAAATTAAAAAGATTTACTGAAATGTAAAAACAAAAGTTGCGATATTTATTTGTATTGAGGTCATTTTTTTGCCACTAGATGGCATAATTGCATCTGTAAGACTGTGACAGCTCAGTGCATTTTTCTTTTCACATTAAGAGCCATCTCATCTTTAACATGAAGTAAATTCTGCACATTTTAAAAATGGTAAAATATAACTTGACCACCAGTCTCCACCAATATATGCATTATTATTACATCTATTACTGCAAAATTTTAACGTGGACGTGTCTGCTGTGTTACGACTGGAATTCCCCCAGTACAGGCTTTACAAGTAAGAGGCGGTCATTAATCGCGCATTAAAATAACTAGTGGCATTAAAGGAATTTTAAATTTACTCTTAACGCACTCGTTTTGACACCCCTAGTATATTTATATCTTTATAGCACCGTATGTATGTGTTTCTTACAGTTTAAGGAAAAAAAATATTATGAAATGAACCTGGATTGTCAGGCAACCAGTTCAGGGTGTGACCCCGCCTACTGCCCGAAGCCAGCTGGGATAGGCTCCAGCGACCCGACTAAGCGGTTAAGAGAATGGATGGATGAAGTATGAATTAATAAATAAATGAACATGAATTTTAGGGGTGAAGAAAAACAACAAAATAATTGCCACAAATAAATCTAAATGTCGGGTTCAAGGCCCTGGTTTGTGTTGATGTTGCGGTCTGACCTGTGATGGGGTTCTTGCAGCCGTGGCACTTCTTGGCCACGTCGCTCCGGTAGCAGTTGACGCAGTAGAAGGCGTCCTCGTGGGGGGTGAAGCGAGTGCCGCTCAGGGGCTTGCGGCAGGTGGCGCACGCGAAACACTCGGAGTGCCAGGGATTCTCCTGGTAGCTGATCCCGCCGGAGGTGATGGGCTGGGAAGCAAAATCACGCCCACATCGTTCACAAGCGGCGTCTCAGGTCAATGTACGCTTTGGACGTCGTTATTTGAAGACGATGAGGACGATCTTGACACACGCCTTCTTCCTTCTCCGCCAGGAAATGCCGGCTGAACGTACCTCCTTACACTTGAAGCACTTCTTGGCGAACTTCTTTTCATGGCAGTTGGTGCAGTAGATGTCGTCACCCTTGGTCAGAAAGCTCTGCGTGCGGATTGGCTGCTTGCACTCCAAGCAGGTGAAGCACTCCTCGTGCCACACCTTCTTCTTATACTCCACATTCTTGGCACCTGCCACACACACACACACACATCGTGTTTCAAAAATGACCATGTTTGTATTTCATCTTCACTTATTCACTGCCATTGACGGCTAGAGACGTCAAATACACATTTGAACTGTAACAAAAAAGTATTTTCATTTCTCAGAGCTGAGACTTGAAATGAAATGCTCGTATAGAAAAGGGAGGTGTGGGCGTGTCCCACCTGGCAAGACCACCTTGTAGCATCCCTGGCAGCGGTTGCCATCCGTGCTCGAGCTGCACTTGCCGCACATGATCTTGCCGTCGTCGCGGGCGCAGAATTGCTCGCTGCCCAGCGACTTGTAGCACTTGGCGCAGCGGAAGCAGTCCTCGTGCCAGTGGCGGTTCTTGTGGGTCAGCTCCTGAATGCGAGGGAACGGAGGTGTCGGTCTAGGCCGCTCCAGTGGAAGGGGTCGTACCTTTTCAAATAGCTCCGAGTATTTTTTATTTTTTTTGCTTTTACCGCTGACTTTCTTAAACAAGTCGTACATTAAAAAAATTTACACTCACCACAAAAATTGTTTTCCCATTGTTCACATTTACAAAAAACTGACATTCTAAAAACTCATTCTCAGATAAATACTTCTTGTACGCAACAAAAAAGTTGCACATGCTAAAAACTACACACACACACACCTAAATGCCCTCAAATTTGCTATAAAAAAGAACCCCTCATACTCCCCTTAGACTCTCATTCATACCACAAACTCTCACATAAATAACTCATACTCACCAAAAAACTCGCGTCAACACAAACTTTTCACTTACGCAAAAACTCGAGTCAACATAAACTCTCACTCATCTAAAAAAAAATCTCATACCAACTCTTATTCATCAAAAATATCTCACACTCTCACTGCACTCAGATATTCACACACATCAAAAAAAAAATCTCTTTCACCAAAAACTTCTTACACCAAAAAACGCCACCATAAAACACCAAAAACTTCTTACACCAAAAAACGCCACAACAAAAAAAAAAAAACTCCCACACTGACCCAAAAACTCAAGCTTTCAACTTTCACTCACATACCGCATACACAAAAAAAAAAAAATTATAATTCTTATTCAAACACAAACTTCCAGTCACCCAAAAATTTCTTACTTACACTAAAAAACCTCCAGTCATATAAAAGCTCACACACTTAAATAAATAAATATATATATATATATATATAGATATATATAGATATGTGTGTATATGTATATATATGTATATATATTAAAAAAATAAAAAAAATAAAAAAGAGAAAGAAAAAAAAAACATTTTATTTATTTATTTATTTATTATTTTTTTTATTTTTTAAAAAGGAGAGCAATGATGATGTCAAATCGAATGAACAATACTGAGCTCTCCTAAAAAATAAAAAAAAAAGCTCACACACTTACCGGTATCCAAAAAACGCAAGCATCAAAAAGCCCTCCCTTAGAGTACAGCAAAAAATACTTTTTCACAACCCAAAAAAAAACTATTGCTCAGATGGAGGCGTGGGGGGGGAAGCACTCACTTCAAAAAACTCATTCACAGGAGAAAAAACCCAACAACTTTCACATACACCCAAAAACCTCTTGCATGCAAAAAAAACAAACAACCTCACTTCCTAGTTCTGTTTCCAAACATTTTTGTGTGCGCGCTTTGCATGTGCGTGTTGCTCTCTGACCTTGGAGTCGGCGCCGATGGGCCGCCTGCACTCGGCGCAGGTGTTGGCGCAGACTTTGTCGAAGCACTTGGTGCACACGTGCTTGTCGTCCTTCTGGACGTACTTCTTGCCGTGCAGGTTGTCGCGGCAGTAGAAGCAGTCGAAGCGATCCGTCATGGTGGAGGTCAGGTAGCTCCGGGGGCCTGCCGCCAAAAATACAAGGTCACTTCTGTGTGTCGGCTCGCGCTGGGAGAACCGAGTAGCCTCTTCCAAAGGCAATTGCTAACGTTTCTGGGGTGTGGCGTATGCATTGGGTGAGAAATTTGCAAATTGCCGGGAGGGGGGGACTCGGCACATGTATGCGCCGCTAAAGCTAACAAAAATAAATGGACCAATTGTGTTGGAGACCCCTGATCAACTAATAAGTCTTGTTTGTAGTCTGCCTTGTATGTGATTGCCGTGGACGCCCTTTCATCCACTGAAAATCCTTTTTGAGACTCAGTGATATCGATCTCAAGCAGGCAAAACCAAAAGTGACTTTTATCCAAATCTCCACGCCAAAATTCCATCACAAACCCCGTTCGCCCGCTCAGATGTGACCCCCGGGGTCGACTGCGTCCGCTCCCCAGTCGAGGCAGACGACTCGTTACTGGCGATCCGCTTTGGCTATCGGCCATTCCATCGCAGGAATGCAGACAGACCACTATGGGAAAAAGATTGAGTCCGTGTGGTGATGTCTTATCGGACAAAAGGGATTCATGGCGGCGCTTCGTTTCAGTTGAAACTACTACAGCTGGAGCTGCGCGCCAAGGGTCAGGGGTCGTGACATTTAGTCATGGCAACATGCAAATATTTGGAAGCCACTGTGTGTGCATGTGTGTATATATTTTGTAGGGGTGTCAGGTGATTAAAAATTTTAATCGCATAACTTCAGTAGTTAACTCCTGATTAATCATTACATTAAAATATTTTTAATATAATAAGTTTTCATACTCTTGTTAACATGAAAGTGGAAAAAATGTTAAACTAATAAAAATATGGCTACATCTTTTAGCCATTGATACAGTAATTTTGTAATCATTCAGAAAATGGAGTTAAAGTTAAAAACGATTTCGATATTGATTTGTGTTGCCTCTAGATGGCATAATTGCATTTGTAAGACATTGGTGACAGCTCGGTGCATTTTTCTTTTTCATATTAAGAGCGATCTAATCTTTAACATGCAACATTTAAAAATGTTTATTACATTTATTACTGCTAAATGTTGACGTGGACGTGTCTGCGGCGTTGACATTAATCGCGCGTTAAAATAATTTGTGGCATTGAAGGAACTTTAAATGAACTCAAAATTAACGCACTCATTTTGACACCCCTAATAATTTGTATGAGTCTGTGTTTGCTTGTATGTAGGGGTGTGTTTATATGTATATTTGTGTGCGCGTGTGTTGGATGAATGCTATCAATGCGCAGCTGGGAGCAGCGGATAAAAGCGGGTGTGACTTGAGGACTGAGTCACAGACCCCCGAATCAGTCGTCGGCGTCATCAGGCAACAAATCACAGCGGCTCTTCTCTAAAGTCCAAGTCCTATTTGGGGCCCCACTAAGCCCCGTCTGGCTATTGTGCTTCCACTGGGACGAGTCCAGTACTTGCTTGGCCTTTCATCTTTGTTACCAAATGCGACAGCTGCCCCGCCACTACATGTCTGCAAGAAGATGAGCCGTTTGGGGAGGTTCGACCACTTTGGGGCGTGAGTCACAACAGCGCAATGTTGGGTCTTCTGTATGGATGTGTGTGTGTGTGTTTACAAACATGAGTGAGGGTGAAGGAGCTGGAATGTTCCACCACAAGGGAGTTGACCTTTTGAGTTTTTTTGGGATGTCACCGCATCCCTGCAATCATTGGACCCTTTTTTTTTTATTTGTGAGAAATGTTGAGCCCTGTGGGGGGGGGGGGGGGGGGGGGGGGGGCAGATATTTATTTTGAGAGATCACCGTGCAGGCGTGGTTTTTGACCGATCCACTCATCCCTCGGCTCGGATGCAATATCAACAAAATATGCAAAGGTGACTACAGTCACATGACTTGACTTGAGTCCGATTCAAGTCATCAATTTTTGGACTTGAGCCTTGCTTGGCTAAACAGTTCTAATGCTGAAAACTCATATAGAATATCATTACCCATTAGTAGGAATATATGAAGCTCACGGTACAATAATTGTCACGATATTGTGGGGAGGGTGGCGATATTATAAAAAAAATTTAAAAAAAAGTCATACTAAAAAAAAAAAACTATATTGTGCTTTTGTACATAACTGCAATGCATATAAATGACCTCCAATCTCAAATAACACTTAATAATATTCATATTACGCACACATATTGATTGCGTTCACAAGCATATTACATTTCCCTTCATTTAACAATTAGCGTGGATTTTAAACATAGACGGGCCAAAACACATGCCGAATGAAAATTAAACTGCACTAAAAAACTAACCACCAGAGGGTGCTAGAACTGTACAAATGGAAATCAACTTGACATTTTTAACAGATGACTAAAAGCGGTTAAGAAAATGGATGGAGGGCTGCTTTTAATATCGGGACATGACGACAACAATATTGTGGCAGTTTTAATATCGCGATATCATGATATTGCCGTTGTCGTTACAACCCTACCCATTAGTGTCGTGATGCTCGTCACTCTGTGTTTACACCAATTTTGGGGGGATACAGGATAACATAGGCCGGAATGTTTGTCTCTCGGCATTCTCGTTAACTTTTGATCCCTTTACAGAGCATGTTGCTTAGTACTAACACTCACGAGAACAAAATTGTCTACAGTGCTCTCTCTCTCTCTCTAAAATGTCCTTTTGAATAGTCACACTCGCTCAATCTAGAGCCGAGATCTTGTCACTCAGCATTTGTACAAAATAAACAGGAAGATTGTTGGAATGCTTTCATTTAGCATCTGTTGAAAAGTATGTCGAAATCATATCGTGCAAGTGTAAATGCTTGTCTCCGAGCATCCAACTTGCACTTGTGGCTACTAAATGGCAATGTTAATGTTTTTAATGCTCTTAGCATTCACACATCTATAGTAGCAACAAGGCATATGCCAAATATGACTTTTTGAAAGAATGATAGACTCGTCCCTCAGCATGTATACAAAATATGTTCAAAACACCTTATGTGAGCGAATGCTTGTCTTTCAGCATTCACAGTTAAATAACGTGGACACAATATAGCATTGATGGCAATGCTATCATTGCTATATTTCTCTCAGCAGTCACACTCATTAAGAAGTGATTTCTAGTTGATACATTTCATTTACAAAATATGAAGTGAATCTCGGAGTCCCTCAAGGCTCAATTGTAGGTCCAGTTCTTTTTAACATTAACTCATGAATGGCAGAAATCGTATTGCAGCTCAATCAAGACAAAAAAATGACTTGACCTGAAGCTCTAAAACGGAAACCAGTTCAAGTCAAACGTGACCTTTTGAACCCTGCATTAGACATCAGACTCCTACTTACTCATTCTAACGTTATTATAAAAACCTCGGTGTGAATGCTCGTTTCGTCATTGGCATAAATGCTGTAAATGTTGACGCACATTAGCACCTGTTTGAATGCTCGTCTCTCAGCATGCGCATGAACTGTAACTAAATAACGTGGCTACAATTTAACATGGAGCGTGAAGCATTCTAACGGCATGGTGCGAATGCTTGTCACTCAGCACCAACGTGTCACCTTTGCAGACAAATTACGCAACATCCTGCATTATACGTTGTTTTATGCGATCCTAAATGGGAATTGTTTGACTTTTAACATCAATTTAAAACCGATATGTGTCGCCGTTATCGTACCTGAGTGCCTGTAGAAAGTCATGTTGCTGGTCTTCGGGATCGGTAGCAGATGTGAAAACAAAAGATGGAGGCAGCGGAAAGAGAGGTTGGACCCCACATGTGCCTTAGTCCGTATATACACCCCTGCAAACACCCGCCCGAGACCACCCCCGACCCCACCGGCCCGGTCCAAATCCAACCTTCGCCTCCTTTTTAGGCTTTGGAGAATAGGCAGGATAGATTAGGCGATGGAGATTAGATTCCGCATGTTAAAAATAGGATTAAAAAAAAAAAGAGCTTCTGGATGATGGCGGACCCGCAAGGACAACAGATACTCCCAAAGCCCCCAACCCTTGCCATCGAATGTTTTGTCTCTGCCGGCTGGAGCGCGTCAACATCGCAATTCGTCCTGATGACTCACGGGGGAATAAGTGGAGTTGTTGGCTTTTGAAGTTTATTTTGGTGTCAACTTTTTCTCTTAGTAATTTGAAAAGGCCATCAGTTGGGAGATTTACTGTGTTTGGGTTCAGAAGTGCGCTGTGATTGGTCGATGCAGTCATGTGACGGATTTGCTCCATTTTTCATCATTGGGCCAATGGATTTTAGATGACCTTTAACCCTGGAAAAAAAAAAAATTAATTGCTTCATGATGCCTTCACTGACATTACGAATTAGTTGTTTGATATGTTTTATTCAAATGAAAACAGACAAATCAATGTCGTGGGCTTGTTTGTTTATATTTGGACGATCATCTGGTTTTAATCACATAGCACTTCAATTTGTATTTGTCCCTTTCCTAACACGCCAGCCGATTACAATTCAAGTTTGTTTTTCCAACACATCTCCCACACATTTTTTTGGGGAGAACATTTTAATCGATGTTTGCGTTGCTTATCACAAGTGACCAATCACTCTTTTCCTCTTTAATTGCTTGACCTCTTTCATTGTGGCGCGTTCACGTCTGCTTTTTAAATGTGGCTTGTATGAAATACCAAACTGATGACGGCAGGAAATGGAATCAAATTAGAAGCAAGGGTTGATTTAGCCCCCCCCCCACCCCCCCCGCCCGTATAGTGAGTCAGACACATTTAATATCATGGCAATGAAAGCACTTATGAAAGCTTGATTTAGGTTACGTGAGCGTTACAAAGTGACAGTAGTGTAGTTGGAGTCATCTTACAAAATGAACCTTTTTAGTGCTGCAATTATTCATTCATTTCTTTCAATTTCTGGATTTTTTATTTTACCAGTTAGGCTTTGAAAACCCTGCCACGGTTTGGCTTTAGCCCCTGGTGCTAGCTAGCTAGCTAGCTAGCTCCCTAGCAGGTAAACGAGCACCATGGGAGCTAGCTAGCTAGCACAACAACTGAAACAGTTAGCGATAAAGGCTAAAGCCAAACTGTGGCAGGGTTTTTACTTTCCGGACCTTGATTTGTCACCTCGGACCCCAGGGACCTTTTTTGAGGTCTTTTTTTTCATGGATCACATCATCATTTTTATAATATTAATTTTTAAAATTTCTTTGTAACGGTAATAATATTGCATAATGCGCTCACCCTCATTTTTCAATTTGTCTTCTTTTCTGGAGTTTTGATTGGTTGGTTAAAATCACATGATTCTAGTAGGTTCACGTATTTATTTTTTTATTTTTTTATTTTTTTAAATACTGTAGGTGTTGTGTTTCCTAATAGGCGTTAAGTCTTGGCTGTCTGGTAAACTCATTTCCTGTCTGTTTTACTAGAATACAGAAGTGGCGCGCGCACACGCTGGCAAAAACAGGAAATCTGGCTCATCTTCAACGTGACACTCCCCGAGAAAATGTGAGTCTGCATGCTCAATATTGTGTTTGGGTGCGGACAGACCAGTGGCAGACTGTGCTGCATTATCACACACACACACACACACACACACACACACACAGTTGTGAAGTAAAGGTCACACATGCAGGATGCGGTATGCGCGCACTAAAGGCCACCAGGGCAACCGTCAGTCAACACGCACACACAAGCAGATAAAAGCACCGGAGCTCAAATTTAGTGGCCTGTGCTTGCACGATGAGCAACTGCAGGCTTGACTACACGTTGATGTGATTTTCTTTCTTCTTCTTCTTCTATTTTTATTTTTTTTCCTTTTCTTTCTGGATGTGATTTTCTTTCACGTTGATGCAGCCGAAGAAGCTGCGCGCTACATAAAGTCGCTGGGTGCTCAACTCGCTTACATCACAGGTCACATCATCGTTAGGGTTACCCTCAGGGCGCCCGTTTCATTTCCATTTAGACAAAAGTAGTGCTTTGCCACCATCTTGCAGCCACTTGGTGCCTCGCAATTATGTTGTAGTCAGTTTGGAAGCTTCATGTAGACAAAAAGTAGTGCTTTGTTGCTATCTTTATGCTAAGGAACTGTGTTGACGTGAGTTGAGGAGCTTTTGAAAGTAGTGCTTTGCCGGCATCTTGGTACCAAGGTGAGTTAGACCAAGCTTTGCCAACATCTTGTGCCACCTTAGTGCCAAATGAATGTCGAAGTGAGCTGAAGAGCTTCATTTAGACAAAAGTAGGTTCACTGTACAGTATTCTAACACTATTTGCAAAACCAAAAATCCACAAAATGATGGCCCACAAAACTCATATCGGGTTCTTTTGTTCATTTGAGAAGGCCTGGGAAATGTTTTATGGGTTCAAAAAGGCGGATGATGTCATCACGGAGAGGAAGCAGCGGCTCTGGTACATGATGACATCATACGTTTGCTTTGGGAGAGGCCCGAAAGAAGAAGGGAAGGTGACCCTGCAGCAAGGCCAGTAGGCCACATAGCAGCAAGAAATACAGTACGGTATTGAAATGGATCCTCCTGACCTACAGAGCATAGAAAGGACAAGGACACATGGCAGGAACAAGGAGTACACAAAGAAAATATATTCCAAATGCAACACTAAGATGAGAATAAATACTGTACTGTAATGGGCTTTTTCCACCACAGTGCCACCTACTGGATCTGGCCGGAATTCCTCCTTTATGCATAATTGTCATTCATATACAATTTGATGCTACAGTACATACTTAATATATATATATAGACTTAAACCTATTTAACTTTTGATTGCTTTATTTTAACATATAAAAATCCGCCCATCCGTTTTCAACACAGTTTATCTTCTACTCAAAATGTCCCTGATCTTTGGATTTAAAAATAAATACATCAAATAAGCTAGAAAAGTTTTACTCCATAAGTACGTTTAAATTGACATTAAAATATTATCCAAAATTTCTGGGGAATGTTAAAATGCAAACATATATTTTAAAAATCCCAGGGAATTGAAAATAAAGTTCTAATGGTTGTTTATTTATTTTTTCTTTATGCCTTTGTTCCACTTAATTGTACACAAAAATAAATAAAAAAAAAATTTTGTTTTTTTTTAATCCCCCACAAAATCTGAATTGTCTTCCAAATATTTCTCTGGCATTTCAATGAATTTATTCTAATTTCATTTGGAGTGCACAAAGATCAACTGTAACAAATGTAATAAATTCCTTCTCATGTTTAGTCACAGGCCTGTCGCATTATATGTGACATTATTTATGTACGAGCTATTTAGAAACGTAAACAAACCGTGAATGATAAGCCACAGGCATCCGACAGTTTCATAAAAGGACGTTTAAGGAGGATTAACGTCACAACAAACAGTACATCACTTGTTACACGAGACAAACCACATCAAATCGAAGGTCAGCCTGTCGTGTCACTGGGACAAATTTAGCCTAAAAAAAAAATCTTGTAATTGGACTCACCTTGTGCAAGAATGCGATCGCGAGTGTCTCGTCCGTTGGCCGAGCTGTGAAATGCGCTCGCCTCTTAAAAGCCGCAAGCAAGTCAAGAGGGAGGAACGAGCAAAAAAAAAAAAAAAAAGAGGGGAAAAAGTGCAGGACACGAGCCAAACCTCCGTAAGCGCTCACAAACAATGACCTCAACCAGGAATTTGGAAGCTGATGCAGAAGCCGAAGAGATTAGGAGCAAAATCAAGACCAAGTTGCGCCAAGGTGACTTTCTCCCATCAATTTGTTTTTATTCATTTCAAACTCAAGGTTAAAAGTTAACACTGCTCAAATGGATCACTTTTATACTTTTTACAGTGTTCCATTTTCACTTTTCGCCATCTCAGTGTTTCACGGATTTTTTTTAAGTGCAATTTGGCCATTTTTAAAAAAAAAAAATTGTACCTTTGTACGTTTTTGGGATGTCTGCATCATCCCAAAAACATTTTAAAAAAATTGACGTTTTTTTCTGGGAGATCTCAGTATCCCAGAAAAAAAAAAAATAATAAAAAATAAAGGAAAGAAAAAAAATTGACGTAAGTGTTTTTCACATAGCAGTATATTTATCGTGTGTAGGTAACCTGATTATTATGCAATTAAAACAATATAATTTATGTATTTAAAATAAATACTCCTATTATTATTAATTTAGAGTAATTATACTTTATTAATACTAGATACATAAACCTGAGGATTATGCATTTCAAATAAATGGGCTTTATTAGACTAACGAATATGTATCATCATATTATTTGGTAGGTTTGTGTTAAAATTATCTTTAAAAAAAAAGTAAATGAGAATTTGTCATGTAAAAAAAATACATAAATCTTAAGTTAGGCTTGAAATATTTCCGAGTGCAATTGTTGTAAAAAAAAAAAAAAAAATGAAAAAAATGTAAATGCTTTCACGTAAAAATTTCACCATCATAAAATCCAGCAATTCAAATTGCCTAAATGTCATTTTTTCACCTTGAAATTTGATGACTTTTTCCCAAAAGTGATCCAAATACACCAAAATGAAAATATTTAAAAATCGTTAACTCAGATGCTTCCATTTTTTTGCTAAAATGTATTCAAGCAAAACGTTGGTAATGTTGAGACTGAATGTGAAACTGTACATGCACATAAACGTTCATATTTTATATCCAGACAGTGAATCAGTCCTGTGAACTGTCTGTATAACCACCACATTTTCATCGTTTCTCACAGAAACATGCAGCTGTTAAAAGTGTGACATCAACAATCTGAACAATGCGACATTCCAACCTTTTCTGCTGTTGAAGAAGAAAAAAAACAATCCGTGTACACGCTCTGTGCTTTCCTTCTTTGGTCATGAAGAAGAGAACGACATGAAGATGAGTCATTCTCTGAGAAAAGAATGTGCACATCTGTCCGCTTTCACCTTCGCGCTGCCAAAAAAGCAAAACATCAGCGACACTCACACACTTTAGCATTCCTGAGTGGACAAGAAAAAGTATTAGAAGTCATGAGGTCACGTCTCAAGCGCGCCCGCAAGACTCAAGATGATGCTGAACTCTTGCAATAAGGAAGCACATATTAGATATTACAATCAGAACAACACATACGATTATTTTATACAAGAAGAAAATCGAATGGTTTCTACTTCCTGGTTAAAATGGCTATAAATATGACCGGGACGTTTAATTGGTTGATACTGTATTAGCTTTTTTAATATCTAAAATCTGCCCAATTTTATTATTTTCTTTTTTACACGTAATTAACACAAAACATTAGACAGTGTTATGATGAGCATTAATATATAATAAAAAATAATGAAATTCAGCCCCCAATCCCTTTCCAATCAAAATCGGCCAATTTTCCCTCTGTTGGACTGTAATTCATATGATTAATGGAAAGCAAGGCATTTTATTCATTCTATAATTTTCTATTTAATTGGCCCATTAATTGTTTATCAGAATTGTATTCTCTCAAACATTGGAATCGACCTAAAAAAGTCTATTAGTCAGGTCCTAGCAGCAATTGGAAAACATTTGGAAAAATGTCAGTCTGTGATCATCTCATCTCTAAACATGCTTTACAAAAACAGATCAATAACATCATTAAACACAATCTAAAGAATAAAAAAAAATGATTTTATACTGCAATGCAATTCATTGCGCTTTTCCTTCTTGGTGCGCCCCCTTGGCCACTGGGTGGCAGTATAATACTGTCCATAGACAGTCATTCAGGCACAAGCAAAGAATAGACTACTACTTCAACAACTGTAAGATGATGTAATGTCAATTTTCATCGTGGATGAATAATATAATTGTGATTATTGCCATATGATCTGTCTGAATGTGTTTCTACTGTTCGTCTATCAACGCTATTGCTAACCTTTAGCATGCCAACTGTGTTGAATTGCTAGCATTAAGCTAAGCAGACTTGAAGTGGTTGTTTTAATGCGCAACACGCGTTTCGCTTTATGTTTAGCGTGATAGCAAAACCTCGATTGTATAGAGAAGTGGGCCCAACCCGGTGAGTGGCCATTTGGTGCTGAAACTTCTTTGTTATATAACAAAAGTAGGCGAAATCATCAACAGGTGAGAGGATATTTACACTGAATGACTCGTCCACACGCAGGCACGCAAAGAGCACAAATCGGTGTAGAAAGTGGACATAGGAAGCGTTTTAGTCTGCGTCATCAACAGAAAAACACTCGTCTTTATTCGATTTCTGACACCTTTTTTCTTTTTTTGTGTGTGTCGCCCTCAGAGTCCAGCAGGAGGCGACTCATGCGTCAGCTTTGTCGTATCCATGGCAACAGCATACAAACGCAACCAAAGTATCTGAATGCTACGGATGGATTCAAGACAGTAAGCAAAATACATTTCGATCATTTGACATCAACTTTTCATTCATTACATTTAGATTTTTTTTTTTTTTTACTCACAATTTATCCAAAGCAAAGTGACAGATATGTGCAAATATAAAGTTTCTTTTTTTGTTCTTAATAACCTTTCTGAAGAAAATATAACACTGAAAGAGAACACAAAAAAATAAGCAAGAATGGCAGGCAAAAAAATTCTGAGGATCTCAGGTCATAAAATAAAACATTTCAAGTTCCTGCACAGCAGAAGATAAAAGTTGGAAGAAGAAAAAGACCTTCCTCTTCCTTCTTCCTCCATATTATCACGCGCACACACATTAAACACGGTTGGCGCGCAGCGTGTTTTCTGGCTGGGGTGGACGGCAACATGGCGGTTGCCGTGGCGACGTCCTATCAACACTTCCTGTTGCAGCACCCGTGCCGCCCAAAATAGCCTCTCGAGTCAGGGCCTTTGTCGTCACGGCAACACATCTGCACTACATTTACACACATGATCATTGTTGTTGTTATTATCATCCTTAAAAGACGTCATGCTAGAAGTTCTCCAACTTTCGGGGTACACGGATACTTTTTTTTAAGGACCTTTTCACAGGGTTTTTCTTTTTTTCTTTTTTTTTAGGAAACTTACTGCCTGTTATTTGCTGGAAAACTCGCCAAAGCAATAATAAAAGTAATGTTTTGGCGATGTCGGTGGCATTTTAGAACTATGTTAAAGTGAGTTGAGGATGTTCATTTTGATAAAAGTAGAGCTCTGCCGGCATCTTGCGGGACCTTGATGTCCAGGATCTATCTTGAAGTGAGTAGTGGAACTTTTTATTTTTTTGGACGAAATGTGAGCTTTGTCGCCATCTTGTGGCCTCTATAGGCAATTTTAAACGCTTTTTTTTTTTTTTAGCACAACAAAATAATTTCTTCGCTATTTGCGTTAGGGCTCGGCCCCGAATAGCAGGACAACACTGCCCTGAATTATATTTATTTATTTATTTATTTTTAATTGAGATGCACTAGTAGTTCCTAAAATAAAATAAAAAACGTAAAGGTTGGCGAACGCTGCTAAAACTCGCTCCAACGCACGCACACAGTGTTGACAGTCAGCGGGCTCCGATCCACTTTCCGCATGAGCTCCGACTGGAGGCCCCGCCCCCAACGTGGAGCGTATTGCTACCTGGCTTGCCAGAACTCCACCTGGCTTGAAAGTGGCGGTCCAGCTGGCAGGCACTTGATTGACCGCGCGCGTCCCGTCAAGTGGCCGACGTTCGACGTCCAAAGAAATCGTCAGCATGCAAAGCAAGTCGACCGTCTCGCTGCTATCGGGTCACGAATGGGCAAAGCCATACCAGCATTTAGTCCGTGTCCTACTAGTGCCAGGAGTTCATGTGCTAGTACGCCCTTGTCATCATTAGTAAGAAAAATGATTCAACAACGTCTTCATAGTGACATTTTTCTGTTACTGTATGGAATGTCTGTGCACTAGTAGAATGACCATTTATTACTAGTAACTTTTTTCCACTAGTGCTTTTCTGAGCACTAGTGGAAGAACTAGGCCACACTAGTTGAATGAGCAGAATGCACTAGTAGAATGACTCAAATGTACTAGTAGGACAAGGGCACACTAATAGAAGACCTAGGGCGCACTAGTACTATGAATATCTTTCTAGTTACTTTTTCCCACAAGTGCCTTTCATTACTGTATAACATTTCTGCACACTAGTAGAAAGTATGAAATAGAATTTACTAGTAAAACAACAAGGCCAGACTAGTAGAATGACAAAAATGCACTACTATTAGAACAACTAGAGCACAATAGCAGAATGCACCGGTAGAAGGACTAGGGCGTACTAGTACAGTGTAGTGACTTTTCCCCACAACTCCCTTGCACTACTACTGTATGACAGAGCAGCACTAGTAGCATGCACTATTAGAATAGCTGAGCCACACTAGTAGAATTATTGAAAAGCACTAGCTGGAATGACTGTTTTTCTACTAGCTTTTTTCCACAACTGCCTTTGACATTCCTGCGTACTAGTATGCAATAGTAGTACTAGTAGAATGATAACATTTCACTTACTAGTGACTTTTTATCTCCTTACTTTTGCTGTATGATTTCTTCATACTAGTGGAGCAACTCGGGCCTGCTAGTAGAACCACTCGATGCACTAATACCTCAACTGTCTTAACAATGAGTGCCTTCCACTACTGTGTGATATTTCTGCGCACTAGTAAAATGACTTGGACACTTTAGTAGAACTTGTTACTAGTGAAGCAAAACTGTTGACAGCTACGCACTACTAGTACTACTAGTGATGATGATGTTAACTAGAGTTCTGTAATCTTACCAGTAGTACAAAGTTATCAATTAGTGCACAGCTTTGCTTCACTAGTAGCATGTTGTTGGTCTATACTAGTGGAAAAAAAACAAAAGTCTTACAGTTTTTCTGTACTATCAGTAAGTACCGTAATTGAGGTTTGTAATTGCCTATAGATTCCACAAGATAAAGCACCAAGTATAGCTCCTCCCCCTCACTGGCCCCAAGATACCACAAGATGGCGCCAAAGCACTATTTAAGACATGGCTTTGGCCTGAGTGCAAAATAGTGGGGAAAAATGGCACTAGTAAGAAAGACAGTTGAGAAACTAGCGTGTTGACTTGATGGTCTGACAAAGAGCGTACTAGTACATGGCACTAGTAGAATGTGGAATAAATGCTCGCCATAGAGAACACATGCTTTGCGTTGCTACAATAAGGTGAGTGAAAAGGCCACGTGAAAGTAGGTGGCAAATAAATAAAGACTACGTTACAGACACGGCGGACGAGATGGCGCGAAAAGAAGCGGGCGGCGCCGCCCTCACAAGCGGCAGCGGGGGTCTGTGAAGGGCGGCTCCGAGTCGTCCATGGGCAGCACCAGGCGCGTGCCCCGCATCACCAGCTCGTGGTCGCCGTACGCCAGCTCCCGGTCGGGGTCGTCGCCGGCCGTGCTGACGGTGACGTCGCCGTAGTTCAGGTTGACGTCGCCGTCCGTCAGGATGAGGTCCGAGTCGTCGTCCTTGATCTGACACTCGTTCTGGGGGGGGGGAAACGCTCCCATGTGACGACTCGTTCGCGGTGAACATCGAAAAGAGAAAATATATAAAATATTTGGAAGGATTGTTTTTGTTTATTGGTTTTAACTAAGGGGTGTCAAAATTAATGCGTTCATTTTAAGATAATTTCAATTTATGACACCTCCTTACTTGGAAAGCCCAAACTGGGGGAATTCCAGTTATAATGAAATAGATACTAAAAATGCATATATTTGTGGCGACTGGGGCAAAGTTGTATTTTAGCATTTTTAAAAATGTGCAGAATTTCACAAATTACTTTGTTACAGATCAAATCGCTCTTAATATGAAAAGAAAAATGCACTGAGCTGTCACCAATGTCTTACAAATGCAATTATGCCATCTAGTGGCAGAAAAATGACCTAAACACAAATCAATATCATACTCGTTTTTTACAGTACAGAACATATTTTTAATTTTACCTCAATTTTATGAATTATTATGAAATTACTGTATCAATGACTAAAAGATTTTGCCATATTAGTTTCACATTTTTTCCCCACGTTTCTGTTAAGAGTATGAAAATTTAGAACATTTTACATTTAGAACAGACATTAAATTAGCGATTAATCGGGAGTTAACTATAGAAGTCATGCAATTAATTACAATAAAAAAAAAATAATCGCTTGACACCCCTAATTTTAACTAATTTTAAAGAGAGCATTTTTCTTGCCCGTCACGTCAGGAAATTCAAATGAACAAAGGCGGCTGCTGTTCACGCACCGGATACGTCATCACGATCACGTGACGAGATAATGCCGCTGCCCAGGCTATGTTATTATTTGGATATTTGATGGGAAAATTCAGAGAATACGAAATACCTCGAAGGCCTGCTGGCTGGTGAGGAAGCGTGCCAGGGGGCCGCAGCAGGGGGGCAGCGTGGCCGTGAGCGGGGGGCCACTGTGGGTCAGGATGGGCTTCAGGTAGCTGGGGGGGGGGGGCTCCGGTCAAGGAAGAAAAGAAAGGTTGCAAATTCAGACCTGCAACTCTTCACTATCAATAAGTATGATGCGGTGGTGCCCCCTGCTGGCCGAGGCGTGCGTAATCCTCAAATCACAACAACTCAAAACTTGTGCAAGGATACTTGTGGTCAAAGTTGTACCAAATCCGGAAAAGCCAGACACTTTCCTCCTTGGAGCTTCGTCGCTCGGAACCTTCGCTGATGCTCGTCTGTGCAAATGCAGGAAATGGACTTTTGTTTTATTCGATTTTTTTTTTTTTTTTTTTGTATGTGCGTCACCCGGGTCGCACTCACAGAGTTGTCTTGGTCGGAGTCCACGCCAACACTGTTGATGAAAAACAAAAGAAATAAAGCGGGTTTAGCGTACATCTATTCTGGAAACAGCATACGTACGACAATTAGTTGGAAAGAACTAAACAAGAACAAACTTGAGAAAGAGTCTAGTATTATGCACAAAAATATTTGGTCAAAAGGCTAACTTGTGCTAACTAAAGTCATAATTACAGTCCAAGGGATGAGCTGTGTCGCAATACTTTTGCACGCAAAACAATAGGACAGCAAAGCCGGTACCGTATGCGCTGGCACGACAACATCTGCGTGGTGCCGCCGCCGCAGAACCACACGGTGAAGAAGACCACGAGCAGCGTGGTGGAGAACATCATCTGCCGCGCGTACGTGGCCGTGTCCCGGATGGACAAGGCGAAGGTCATGGCGCCCCGCAGTCCTGGCCGGCAAAGTGCAAAAAGTCACCACCAAGAAGTCACGAGGCGGACCGGAGTCGCATGACTGACGAACCGGCAAACATCATCATGTGCTGGAAGTTGGATCGGATCTTGTTGTGTCGGCCCAGATTGAGCAGGAAGGAGAGCGGGTAGATGTTGGCCGCTCGGCCCAGGAACACGGCCAACTACGCTCGCGTTGGTCAAGGATGACCCCACGGGAACAGTGAATGGCAACGCATTTGAAGCTCTCTGCCGCCATCTTGTGGCATTATGTGCAATTGCAACTCATGCTGCGGCTTTTCCCAAAAGGATACAAAAGCCCCCACGATGAACATGGGGTTGAAGACGTGGTTCTGGAAGGTGAAGAGGGTCAGACCCATGTAGGAGAAGATGAAGTTCTCCGCCAGGAAGTTCAACAACTCAAACAGCTGCAACAAAACATCCCAAAAAAACTGAAACAATTGTCATTGTGTTTCTATTAGGGCCCAACCAATTAATCGGCCGCCGATGATTGCCCAAAACAATTATTTTCCTTAACGTTATCATCGAAGAAAACAGAAGTTTCCGACGCTGTGAAAGTACCTTGAATGCACCGTTTTATTTGCGTAGCATTCGTAACTAGCAAGTGTGTCGCGTATGTTATTCAGTTTTTTTCTGTTGTCCCCCCCGAAGCGTCCTTTAAGCTGCTTAATGACACCCCACTTGGAATTAACGGAAAAACTAAACACATGACGATAACAATTACATCCAATATATATTTAAATACAAAACATGCTTCATTTTAAAAACATCGCTAGCCTAGCGCTAATGCTAAAAGCAAAGGGAGGATCACATTCAACTGCTAGCAGGAAGTTAGCATCGACTTCGGGAGTGTTTTTCCTTCAAATCACGAATATTCACACACAAATGCTGTTAGAACGCATACCCGCAGGTAAGATAACACTACGCAAAGGCACACATTTTTCTCAATGTGTGAAAAAAAAATGTTATTTTATAGAATTCAATCGCTTTATTCTGTATTCATTTAAAGTGTGTACACCATGCATGCATTAAATGTATTTTATGCATTAAATATCTATTTTTTTAATAATCAAAAGATGAATTGGTATTTTTTTTCTGCTCAAAATTGGTATCGTCATCGGTCTCAAAAAACGCATATTGGTCGGGCCCGAGTTTCTATTGCGGTCTGACCTGTTTCGTCCGGTCCTGGGACTCGTGAGACAGGTTGTTGAAGGTGTAGTGCGCCTGAGTGATTCCACAGAACAACACCGCCACCACGCCTGTGGCACAGCCAACAATCAAAACGATTGACTTCAGTTGCGATACGCAAATTCCGTTAGAATGTGAGCACCTGTGAAGCCACACGCCTCGGCCAACAGGAAGGTGCTCCACGACATGAGGAAGAACAAGGCCGTCTCCAGCAGCGGGAAATCTCTCAACTTTGTGAACTTGGTCACGTGCAGGTGCTGGTCAAGGACTTCAACCTGGCACATTGCTCTGCTGCCATCTTGTGGCATGTTTAAAAAAACTAAACAATTAAATTACTACTGAATAACGTATACGGAAAAACTAATATTGAAAAAAAAAAATTTGCGTTAACGGTATAAAATAAGAATAAAAATGATTTAAGACAACAAATACTAACTGAAACTACATCATACATTTATAAAATTAACTTAACTAGTGCTTTAATGACGTTTCGCAAAAATTATTAGCAAAAAATGTCTTGTTTTCTTACATTGCACCAGACAAATACTTTATAAAAATAAAACGAATATTAACAATTTTAACTCGCTCTAAAAACAAGTTAAAACTTACTGAATTTAAAAAGAAAAAGTCAAAATGAACTAGACATTAAATTTAAAACTACACTGTAACAATTGTGTTATTTACTTGAAAATAAGTGTTTTCCTTGAAATAATAAATACAAAATTATGAGAAAAAAAATTGAAAAAACCCGACCTAAAATTAGCGAAAAAACTGGGGGGGGGGGAACATTTTCGTTAACAGAATAAAATCAAAATGAAAATGCTTTTAAGACAACAAATACTAACTGAAACCACATCTTACATGAAAAAAAATGAACTAGTTATTCAATTAAATTTTTGCAAAAATTATTAGCAAAAATGTCCTTTGTTTTCTTCCGTTGCACTAGATAAATACTCCATTTATCAAAAATAATAACTAAAAGAATAACAATTTTAACTTAATAAAAACTAACAAACTTGCTCTAAAAACAAGTTCAAACTTACTGAATTTAAAAAGAAAAAGTCAAAATGAACTAGACATTAAATTTAAAACTACACTGTAACAATTGTGTTATTTACTTGAAAATAAGTGTTTTCCTTGAAATAATAAATACAAAATTATGAGAAAAAAAATAGAAAAAACCCGACCTAAAATTAGCGAAAAAACTGGGGGGGGGGGGACATTTTCGTTAACAGAATAAAATCCAAATGAAAATGCTTTTAAAGACAACAAATACTAACTGAAACCACATCTTACATTAATGCATTACATTGCAAAAATTATTAGCAAAAATGTCCTTTGTTTTCTTCCGTTGCACTAGATAAATACTCCATTTATCAAAAATAATAACTAAAAGAATAACAATTTTGACTTAATAAAAACTAACAAACTTGCTCTAAAAACAAGTTCAAACTTACAGAATTTAAAAAGAAAAAGTCAAAACGAAATAAAATGAAAAATTCCAAACTACACTGTAAAAATGGTGAATGATATTTACTTGAAAAAGCCGAGTAAAAGATAAAGCACTCAGAAATTCGAAGTAAAGGAGTTCAACTAGAATTTCTGATGTGAACAAATTTGATAGATTTTTTTCAAGTAAATATCAATCCCCGTTTTTCCCCCCAGTGTATTTATTTACTGCCACCTAGTGGAAGAGCATTGAATGGTTGTGCTTTGTTGTCATGTCTCCAGAATCGGCCGGCCGAGTTGAAAACGTGAAGGATATGAGCGCCGTGACGACGCCGGTGGCCACGCCGAGAGCGAAGGAGCCGCTGAAGACGCCGAGGAACATGCCGAAGGACTTGAACATGGCCACCACTTCGAAGGTGTGGCTGTTGTCGCCCTCCGGCTGGTAAGCCACGATGGACCTGCCCACAACATCCGCAACACTTTGATTAGCTCCAACAATCCCCTTTTGTCGCGTAAATGGCGCAAAGTCTATCATGTTGACTTGTTCCTCATAATGAGTGAATCAGACAACATTACTTGCAATTCTTTGCTGGTTTAAAAAAAAAATAATAATAAAATCACAAAGTGATTCTGGCTCGGCTTCCTCCTCACCAACGGCGAGCGCAACATTTCACGAGGGGTCGGCGTTTGACCTTGTCGCTTTTCTGCAGCGAAGTATTTAGCTTTTGGGTCGATGAACTTGGCACGCCTTTTTTTTGCTGAGTCGACTTTGCGATGGCGCTGCAAGCGAGCGCGGACTGCAGAAATGACATCGAGTCACGCTCGCAAAATGACAAATCGTCAGTTGTTTGGGCTCTCGGCAGCAAATGATAATAACGATGAAAAGCGCATCTTGTTTGCTGACTCTCGCTATAAATAACTGATTAAAAATAGCTCACTTGACAGGGATTATTGGAGCCCCTGCAGTACGTTGGAAAGAATGCAGACCATCATGAGATGATATTATAGTGTTGGTGATATCATTTAACTGTAACTCAACCATTACTCGGTCAGACTTTTTTTTTTTTTGTCAATCGATCCCCAACACATTTGATCAATTCATCAAATAATTGGACACAATTTTATTTTGCATTAAAGTGCATTACAAAACATTTTTTACCTGATTAACTCATTCATTCACTCGCAGCCATTTTTGACTGAAGCAACCCCCTTCGCCCCCGGCTATTTTACTGGATTTTGACTGATTTTGCAAGGCCCACAGAATATTGCGTTCAATTGCTATAAAAACATGGAACCTACCAAAATAAAGATGAGAGTCTCTTCTTTCATCAGAAAAAAAAGTACATTTCTATCTGTTTCCATTTTGCAGCAATTAGCATTAGAACATAGCTATTGAGCTAATATATTCTCCTGCCACCTGCTGGCCGTTTTTGTAATTACTACCATTTCTTCAACCGTTCTTTGCTTTTGAGAGCCTTCTACAGTATATGCTCTAGCATAAAAAAACACACATAAAACGTATAAATATGTCTTTGGGACACTCTAAACATTAAAAATATAACGCATTTATACGTTTTGGGGAGCAAATGAGTTCATGTTTTTAACCAATTATTGTTGTTTATTTGGTAAAAAATAAATACATAAAAATGGGAATGAGAAGAATGGATGCACTCACCAACTTTTTAAAAACCGATTCAGTTACTCATTCTGTCATTGTTTTCCAAAATAAAAGCAGGTGTTTGCAAATGTCTTGTTTTGATTAAAGGGATCATCAGTCAAAAATCACAAAATAAATACTCGCGAATCTGAAATCAGACCATTTTAAAGTAAGCAATAGCTCTCAACAATGATTTGATGAATGAAATAGTTGTTACTTAATTTCATAGTCTTATAATTAGGGCTGTGCAATTAATGAAAATTCAATTACAATTTCAACTATTACACTCCACAATTACAAAATCTGCATCATCGTAAACAAAAATAAAAGATTGCTAATACTAATTTGGAGTTGTTTAAATTGATATATTTGCACCTGTTTTTATTTTTAATAAATCATGTTTGGTCCAAAAGGAACTTGCATAATTATAGTATCAAATAAATGTGTCTTAATATTTGTTACATGTTTAAACATGTTCTTGTTTTGTACCAGAAAACAAATGATTGCCCTAATCATGCTTTCAATTATGTCCAAGTTAATCTTCTAACGCATGAATTTTGACACGGCGGCAGACTTACGAGGACAGAATGACGGCCACGGCGTCGTTGAGGACGCTCTCGCCGAACAGCAGCGCGTACAAGTCCACGTCCACCTGCAGCTCGTTGAAGATGGCCAGCACCGTCACTATGGCAACAGAGGACCAAAACAGACACAAATGGTCTTATCTGCATGAACTGGGGGGGAAGAAAGTCAACAACGGAGACGGCGGATGCACCAGGGTCGGTGGCGGACACGATGGCGCCGAAGAACAGGCAGTCCGTGAAGAAGAATTCTCCACCGAGTTGTCCCATCTGCTTCATTAGCATCACGCAGCCATACATCATCAAGCTGGCAAAATAAGGAAACACAAACAGAAATGATGATAACAAATTGAAACAGGTGTGTACATGCGTGACCTTACCCGGTGACAAAACAGGAAACGACCGTCCCCAAAAAGGCGTAGGCCAGGATAGAGCCCATATTCCGGAAAAAGTGTCTCTGCAAACAAGACAGACGCCGTCACGTGACTGACTCGCCGTCCTCCTGACGGCATGTTGATGATGTCATCAAGAGGTGTTTGCCTACCCGCTTCAGGCTGTATCCGGCGTGGAATATGATGGGCGGCAGGAGGATGTTAAAGAAGACCTCGGGGTCGAACGTCACCTGAAGTTAGAATAGGACTGCGTCAAGAAATGTAGAACGAGGAAGTGTTTGTCGGAATCTCGTCATTTGGGAATTTGACTGTGAAACTGGAAGAGTGTCGCCCCCCCCCCCACCCCCCCACACACCTTGCGCAGCATCTCGTTGTCCTGCACGTCGTCCACCTCGCTGGCGCTGATCTCACCCTTCAGCGTGTACTCGTAGAACTTTCCCCTGGAGTGGACGAGCAGCGTGGCCGGGCTGGCGTTGACGGAGCAGCTGAGCGTCACGTTACTGACGTCCCGTGGGACGTGGATTCCGTAGCGCAGCACCACACCCACCACTAAACCTGGACACAAGACAAGAAAATGGGGAGGGGGTAGCGGATGCATGACTCGACTAGCTTCATTATTATGGTCTGCTCATTTCAGTTCATTTGAGACTGTTGCTGCTGTTTTGGTTAGCAAGGAAGTCCGCAGCACCTCAGACAGACACGCCTCCCTGCCCACTGTTGCCACCCGGAAGTTTACGACAGTGAAACGTCATTTAAGAAGCCCTTTTTTTTGTAACGTTCAAAACACGTGTGACGGTAGAAGCTCACCATAAATCATCGCCAGTCCAGTTTCGTGCAAGAAGCGGAACCGGCGGTGTTTGAACAGCCAAATGGTGAGGATGGTGAGGGTAAGGAGCAGGATGAAGATGAGCAAGTCGGCGCTGTCCTGCCGGTGGCTCTCCTCAGCCTTCTTCTCCGTGACGATGTTCTCCATGGCACTGTCCTCCTCCCCCTGCTGTTGCTGCTCCAGAGACGACGAGGATGCTCGGCACACGCACACGAACACTGACATGATCGCCGCCAGCAGCGGCAGCAAGCGCCGCCACCGCGTTCCCGTCACCCCGCGGCCTAGGATGGCAGTCCAGTTAAGCGCCATGGCCTGATGTTTGGCAGCTAAACGCTGCGGCGTCGACGTTGCGGAGTCCAAAACTTTCGCTAATATCTCACACGGACAGGCAGAGGAGGTAAAAACCACAGCAACTGAAGAATCGATTCCGACCCGGAAGTGTAAAGTGTGTTTTTTCCAGGACGTGTTGAGGGGTTTCAACTTAAAAGCACTACGGCGAAACATTTAACATTTTAAAGAGCAGCAAAGATACATTTTACTGAATTGAATATAATAACCGATTGTTTATTTGACATTTCATATAAAAATAAATGTATTTGACTGAATTTTCCTCACTAAAAAAATTATTTTTTTAATTTGAAGTCTCATATTTATGTTGCTATTCTGAACAATGACGATAAAGATATTAACTTTATTTATATATCAGGTTTAGAAACAAAATTAAAAGGTACTAAATGATAAAGACATTTAATTAATGATTTTTAGAATTACGTAAGCAAAATAGGAAAAACAAGAGAAAAATCATGCAATAAACAGATAACTAAAAAAAATGCATAAAAGCACAAACGCCTGAATCAGATTACAACGTGTATGTGTCTAAGCATTTTTTAATCAATTCATAAATAAAAACCTGTGATTATGGGTGTGTGTGTGTGGGGGGGGGGGGGGGTGATAACGCACCAAAATCGTTCTCATTTTTTGTGATTTTTAGATTTTCTGAGTGTCTTTTAATGTAACACGCCGTGATACTGAGTGAGTGACGTCACGGTGCCATGTTGGCGGAGATATAAGTATATTTAATAAATAAAGGATATGGACATTTTGTAGAACATTAGAATGTATCGCATTCTAGTGGTAAAATAGTTGTTGCAGTAGTTTAATGTTAAAATATTTTCTCTTCAAAGAGTGCAAGTGCAATCGGATATTTTTGGCATTTCCGATGAGCATTTGAATGCAGCATGAGCTCCATCGGTTTAACTGTTTAGACATGCCTCTGTTCGTCTAGTAAAGCTGCACTTGTGTTTAAAACGCATTCAGATTATTTGGTATAGCTTGACGCTTGGCTAGTCGTCCCCTGGTCTTCTTACTTGACGGTTTACAAAAACAACCATGACATCGAAACAGAAAGGTAAGTCCTTTTCTCGTTTGGCTAGCTTGCTATGCTAACGTTATCCGGACAGACAGTGTCCCTTCTGCGATGTAAACAACATCATGCACAGAAAAATATTAAAGCAATCATATACATTAGTTTAAATGTCTGTATTTGTTGGCGGAAACTTCCTAACTAAACGACTTCGAAACCAGCAACAACAGTAGAACAACCGGATTCATCTGCATTAACACAATAAAGCGTATTTGTAGCATTCTGGGCTGCAGTAATGTAACTTTTTTTTTCTCCAGCTAGTAAAGTTGGCTCGAAGAGTAAAGAGGACGCTCCCTATGAGTTGGAGAATCAGTTTGTCCTGCGGCTGCCAACGGTAAGCGTCTGCAGTGTTTTTATTTATTATTATCTTGTTTTGTAAAATGCATTGTGATCAATTTCTGAAACCCTTTTTATTTTGTATTATTATTATTTTTCTGCAGGAGTATGCATCTACCGTAAGGAGGATCGCCCAGTCCAGTAGTATGAATATGAAGGACAGACTCACCATTGAGTTGCACCGTAAGTCACCTCTTACGGGATCTGAACAATTTAGATTAGTATTTTTTTTTTCTTTTCTGTTTGGGTTGTTCTACTTTAGTATTGTGGTACTTTCAATGAGGTTATGATACTACTCCTTAAAATAATAATAACAACATTCACAGCTGATGGTCGCCATGGCATCGTGAGAGTGGACCGTGTCCCGCTGGCCTGCAAACTGGTGGATCTGCCCTGCATCATTGAGTCCCTCAAAACGGTGGACAAGAAGACTTTATATAAGACAGCTGACGTCTGTCAGGTAGAGCTGCACCAAAGTATTCTATTAAGGAATAAAAAAAAAAAAAGCCGCCCTTTATTTTCATTCTGTACGGTGACTTAGTCATGACAAATGCTGTGTCTGTGGACGCGACTTGTGTGGTGGAAGTGGCTTTGTATGCTTGGTGTCAAATAATATAAAAGTTCATATTACAAAAATGCCATATTTTTCCAACTTATTTCATAATATAATGTTTTTTTAATTTTTGTTATAAGAACCTGCCATTTGAACAGACGTGTTTATTGTATACATTTTTTTTTTTTTTAATGAATCGACTTTATCGAGTACCAATGATTTGTCCTTGAAATATGTCATGTGCTGGCTCCGTTTGGTCAGATGCTGGTGTGTACACTAGATGGAGACCTCTACCCTCCTTTAGAGGAGCCGACTGGCACCGATCCCAAGTTGAAGAAGAAGGACAAAGACAAGGACAAGAAGTTCATTTGGAACCACGGCAGTAAGAAGACAAATGCACGCGCCAGTTAATAATCGTCACTGCGCTTAAGAATTTGCCTCCCCCCTCAGTCACGTGTCCCCTCAAGAACACACGCAAGAGAAGATTTCGCAAGACGGCAAAAAAGAAGGTTTGCACTAGATTTTTTTTTTCCCCCCCATTTGACTTTCCACCTCTCATCGGTCTTTTTAGCACCGATCTCCTCCTCTGGCTTTTACCCAAGCAGATGTTAACATTTCTTCTAACCGTACCTCTAGTGAACCTTAGATTTGCATATAAATAAAGCCCCTCCATCTTTGTTTGTCCCGAAGGCAGAGCAACAAAAAAAGCAATTTCACCGGCGCTTCTTTTCATAGTGAAGGAGCGCGTGCTCGAGCGCTACACGTCAACTTGCTCTTTTCAATCAATCTTCCCCGAGGCGCAGCGTTGAGTCGCATCGATTTGGCTGCCGTCCGTTTCCTAATCGCTAAATGTTCTGGCTGGCACCGGGCCAGCCGCTCTAACCCGCGCTTTGTGTCTCTCCCTTCCCCGCAGTACATCGAATCTCCCGACGTGGAAAAGGAGGTGAAGCGGCTGCTGAGCACAGATGCCGACGCTGTCAGCGTTCGTATCCTTTCCACAAGCGCCCGCGCCGCGAGGACGATGTTGCTTTTGTGCCGTGTCACGCGCAATCTCGTCTGCGCTGACATGAGGCCACGCAAAACTAAACAAAACGGGTCATCTCAGCGGGTAGATGTAAAAAAATGGGAACTGCAGGCTGGACGAGCCTCTTTGACATTTTGTCGGATTTGCAGGGATGTGATTTTTCCGCTAATTCGCGGAATTCCGCTTTTTTATCTCCCCCTCAAAAAAAAAATTCCGATTTTTTTTAATTTATTTTTATTTTTTTGTACTTCATTGTGTATGCACATGACTCCGACAGATAACATCTTCTGCTATAACAAAGACATTTGTGGTATGCTCTAATATGAGTTACTTTTCATTTGGTCATGATACAATTATTTGTTCATGAAATTTGAACTCTTCAACATTATTTATGTGTTAACTTAGTAATCACATTAGTTAGATATGATGATATTCTCAGTGATCATTTTTAAAAGCAAAGGCAGTCCAATGTTTTTGAATGTGACTGATTTTGAGTTGACTAAAACTGTCATTTTATATGGGATAGTTCAATATACATTGAAAATTTATGCTGTTGTTTTGTCTATTTCTTTGTCATGTGAGTGCATTGAAAGTACTTCAAAACACGGAAAACCCATGAGCTCCGGGGGGCCAGGCCCCCCTTGTCCCCCCACCAGGGCACTGCCCTGGACCTAGCTGGGTGCCGGCGGCCCCCAGACCCCCGGCTAAATTTTCAGATAATTTCACTTTGGTCAAATCACATCCCTGGTTTTGCCCTACAAGGAACCGACCGGCCATTCAACTTCTCCTGCAGTCATTAAATAAATCCAGCTAATGCTAATGACCAGAACGCTAGTATTGCTATCCACCATTATACATAAGGAAAGAGAATGCCATTTTAAAATAGAACATGTTTTTTTTTCTAGCGTAATTTGGCTGAAAATCATACAGACACTGTTGTACATTAATTTGTTGGTTCAAGTGTGCCTTAAAGGGGCGTGACCTAGGATTAAGGTGGATTAAGTTCACGTAACTTGACATAAGGAGGCCGGAGCTGCGAATCAAATCGGGTTGATTCGATTTTTGAGAATGAATGAAAGAGGCACATTGACCTTGACCCGAGAGGATCAGGGTGGGAAGTCATAGCAGAGGACGACATGAAGGACGGAGACCAGCACGGCTCGCTGGCCAACCTGGACTCGTCACCCGGCACGTCGGGACACAAGATGGGTCACGGATCCTCAAGTAAGTCACACAACGTTTTCTGGAGAGTTTACCTCCTAAGTAAATATTTATTTATTTATTTAAGAAATGTGCAAATTACAATAAAAAATTTAAACTATATTCCATTCTCGATGATCTTCCACTCTGGAGGTTAACCTGCAGCCCGGCAGTTTTAAAGTCTCCGCTCGTTAACGACCGTTACTAGCAGATGCTTAAAACATTTCCACGTGATGTCATCGATAATAACCTTGACAACAGCTGACGCGGACGGAATTGTTACGTGCCGGCTGGGAATGTCAGTTAACGGCTGATAACTCTTTACGCGGGGGCAGCCCAGCGCGACGAACTGCGGGAGATGTTCAACGACATCAGCAGCTCCAGCGAGGACGAGGAGGACGACGTGGACCGCCACGAGGACGAGGACCTCAACATCGTGGACACGGAGGACGACCTGGCCCAAGACAAGCTGGACGAGTCCGACCCCGCGCAACGAGAGTCGGACACCAACAACCAAATAGGTGAGAGGAGACTTTTCTCGCTAGAGAGCACGCAAGATTTATTTTTCTAATATTCCTGTATTCTGGAAAATAATTTTCCAATTTTTAATTTTTTTAATTTTTTTTACAATAATATGTTCTATGCAGCCTATGCAGGGAGCGGCCATTTTGCCACTTGCTGTCGACTTTGAAGATGACATCAATGTTGCGTAGGGTTCAGGTAACATCCTATCACAGCGCAGCTTAAGATAACAGGTGAGCCCTGATTGGTTGTTGCCGGAGCCCTGAGCAACTGTGATGTCATCTTCAGTCGACAGTAAGTGGCAAAATGGCCGCCCCCCCCCGAGATGGATTCAAATGGCTGCATTTTGCTTCATATCTCATATTCCACTAACGCAATATTAACCAAAATGCCATATTTAGGCTAGTGAGGTCACATATTGTCAAAAAATGTTTAAGGTTCACTTCCACTTTAAAATGAGGGAAAAAATGCTACTCTTATTTGACTAATGCTGGGACATTATGAAAATGAACAAAATAAACGGTTGAAATTGACATTATTATTAATTGTGTGTTGCCGTGGACGTCAAAGATCTGTTTTAACTGTCATGACGTAACAAGAATACATTTTTCTTATCCTTAGGAAGAAAAAAAAAAGTGATTTTATTAGAATAAAGTTGCACTATTGTGAGAATAGCTGGGTCACAAGACAACAAATTTGCAATGTTTACAAGGCAAATGTTTTTTTAGTTAAATATTTAACTTTCGAATAACAAGCATAAAAGTGCTGCATAAAGTGTTTTAAAGTAATATTTAATTATTATCTGTTGAGACAGACTCGAGAGAGATTTGTGTTGCAATTTAGACAATCCCTCATAAAAATTCAGACTATTTTCTGACTTTGTCATTTTCTCTTCCCAGCGCCGTCTTGGCAATGTAGAAAAAGTCACGCCGGGGGGCAAATTGCCTGCCATTATTTGCAAAGGGATCCACAATTGTAGTTGGGCCGAGGATACGAGCCGCCACTTTAGTATAATTGAGCGTCCGCTCTGTGTGCAGCCTCATTTAGTTGTCCTTTGAGTGCTTTAATCCGCCGCCTCACGTCCTTTTAAACGGACGCTTTGTCGCCATTAAGCGCAATTTGTCACATCCTGGCCAGCCAGGACAGTCGAGCATGTGGAAATGACCATCATCCTTTCTCTCTCTCTCTCTCTCTCTCTCCGACCTCCCTTGCACCTGAAAGCGCTACTTTGGGAAAAGTACACTCAAATATGACATTTGCTGTAATTGATGTCGTGCCGATCGGTCGTTAACTCATTCACTGCCATTGACGGCTATAGACGTCAAAAAATTCATTTGAACTATTTCTATTAGTTTGACATTTTCCCCCACTTTTGTTAACAAAAAAACCCGGGTTTTTTTTGTTTTTTTTTTTGGGGGGGGGGGGTATTCGAACAGATATAAAATTACTGATTAATTGTATTTATTTATTATGTAATTAATTTTTGATTAATTACAATATTTTTTTCTTAAAAAAAAACATTAATTTTTTTTTTTTAATTTAAATCGTGAGTTAACTAGTGAAGTCATGCGATTAACTACATTTAAAAACTGCAATCGCCCGACACCCCTAATTTTTATTTATTTTTTCTTAAAAAAAAAACATTACTTTTTTTCAAATTGTAATTGCCTGATGCCCCTAATTTTTATTTATTTTTTCTTTAAAAAAAAAAAAAAGTAATGTTTTTTTTAAGAAAAAATAAATACAAATTAGGGGCATCAGGCAATTACAATTTGTAATCGTAATTAATCGCATGACTTCACTAGTTAACTCACAAATTTTATATCTGTTCTGAATGTACAAAAAAATTCTAGGTTTTCATACTCTTGTTAACAAAAAAGAAAGAAAAAATAATATTAAAATAATGAAAATAGTTCAAATGAATTTTTGACATCTATAGCTGTCAATGGCAGTGAATGAGTTAAGTAACGTATGTCAATGTTTTCTGACATTTTGGGTAGTTCTGCATTGTTTCACTTCAAGATTGAACGTCTGTCAGTCACAAGCCCCCTTACTTACTTATTTACTTATTTATTTATTTATTCTTGACTTAATCCTTCTCCGTGCTGTTGGTTCATTGTAGTGATGGAGTATCAAGTTCAGATCAGCGGCGTGAAGGCCAAGCTTCAGGAAACGCGAGCCCGCAAGAAACAGCAGGAGGAGCTGATCATGAAAGTAGAAAACCAGGCCCTTAAAGTGAGCACGCACGCACACGCACACACACACACACACACACGCAGTCCAAAAACAAGAGCTTAGAGGCAAAAATTGATGAGAAAAGTCCATTGATTTTTAGTAGGCGTGGTCAAAAAGTAGCTTGTTTGGATTCATTCATTTTTTATAGATGCAAGCTTTAAGGTTGATTAAACGCATGGAGAAAATACATTTCTGGAGTCTATACTTCATTTCGATATTAAAACTCATTTGAATGTTTTTCTCATGTAATGTTGACATTTTTACGAGATGTGAGTTTGGGATTTTTCATTCGCTGTAACTTTAAGCTATAAATTAACCATCCATCACTTTCTTATCCTCAATTTAGAAAAAAATAAAATAAAATCATGACGTTACACATACGACTGAAGAATTTTAAACTGTTACAAAATATCATTTTCATAAAGATTTTATTATGGTGAGAGTGTGAAGCAGGATCTGATTATTTTGTCATTCTTCCATGAATTGTGATACAAAAAGAATAACATTATAACAAACAATTTTGCAATGTGATTAAAGTCCAAATTTTATGAGAATAAAATGTCATTATGACTTAATTTTAAGAACAGAAAATTGCATCATTACAAGATTAATTATTTTAAAAGTGAATGCATACATTATGTTATGAGAAATGTATTTTAATTAAAATCTTTTTGTAATATTACAACTAAAAAAAATATATAAAAGTGGTAATTTTGTCCAGGAAAAATGTGAATAAATGTAAATCATCAGAAAGCTTTTGGAATATTATGAGAAATGACGGCAACAAAAATATGAAAGCTGGACCTTGTTAATGTTTGCGTGGTTCCGTGCGGGAACTCCTCGCAAATGCGGCCAGATTGTGTCGAAGCAGACGCTTGAGCTGGCGGGACAGCGAGCAGACTCGGCTGCCATTTAAGCGCTGGCGCTGGCCGCCGGTTCGGGGCCCGCCGTCTGCGCTCGTTACCGTCACGCTGGCGCCGCAAAAAGGTCAGCCGCCTCTGACTGACGTTCCGGGCGGCCTCTCTGTCGGAACGCATACATTTGAGGCTACCGCAATTAAAGGAGGTGCGAGATGGCCGTTTCATGCAAATGTCACGTCTCTCCTCCCAGAACCGATTCCAAGCGTGTTTGGATGAGATCGTTCAGCAGGAGGAGCGCGAGATGGAGCAGGTAAACGCTCATCGGGGGGAACGTTTCCAAATGTGCAAATCCATGACGTCGAGCCGCTTCCTGTTTGTCCTGTTCCAACAGCTGGCCTCGCTCCAGGAGCAGCTGGATTCGCTGATTGAGAAGTGAGCACCAGGGGGCGCCCTCGCGACACCGTCAGCGTTCCACCTTGAAAGCGAATGATGATGAAAAGGAGGCGGATGTGAGGCTTGACGCAGACCTGCTGTGTCATTCCTTGTTAATTTGATATTTTTGCTCAGACCTCGACGAGCTCGCCCGTCTGCAGTTCAGCTCACATCGCGTTCTTTGTTTGCATTTCATTAAAGTGTTTTCTTTCGACAGAGCTCTGATGTGTGTTGTTTGTGTTTTGTTTTTGTAGTCAGCCATCAATGCAGCCTTGATGGCTTCCTGTTATGCACGCTCACAGACGGGAACTTTATTTGGCTTTTTTACTGTTTATAAACTCTGGCGGCTTTTTTTTTTCCCTTTTGGTGGATAAACCTTCAAGGTGAGATTAATCACATGCGAGTCCTGATGAATTCCACACACTAAACTTGCTTGCACTTTTAAACCTTATTTTAGTGCACTTGCTTTTCTACCCTCAACGGCCACCACGTTCGGTGCCGTGGCAGGAACTCATGAAAAACTCAACGTGATCTTAGAATGGAGATTTTGAATCATGTGGCCAGTGAATGTAAATATGAAAAATGTCATTCCTATAGATGTCAAGTTTTAATTCAATTTGAGCTGTTCCGTTTTAGAACTCACTCAAATTAAACTCTTTTCCTGTTAATCACATTAGGGATTTTTTCGCCCCTCAAGGACTTTCATTCACCAACTAAAAATCTGAATGTTCTTTTTTTTTTTATTGTTTAGTAAGGTTTACTCCTAGTTTAATTATTTAAGTCACAACATGACAAAATATAATTTTATGAGGAAAAGGTATTACAAGATTATTTTTTTAATGAGAGAAAAGTGCTTTTTACATCAATACCCTTTTCTTTTTTTTTTATCATAAAAGTACTTTTTATATTGGTCGTAATGTTTTAAGAGGGAAAAAAAGTGAATGAGTAAAAGTCATTAGGAAAATAAACAAGTTTTTAAAATTGCCTCTCAATGGGGATGTTGCTCCTTCTTTGGGCGAAGTAACATTAAAAATATTTGACTTTGTTTACTGACCATTTTTGACAACAGTAAATTACTGTTCATGAGTAGAGCAATTATTTTACAACTAAAGTTATATAATATTAGAGAAATTATTAATAAATTAAATATTTTATACATTAATACATGAGAATACAAGTACAATATTCATTACTTTTTTGGTTTTTGAATGTTATTTGAATCCACATATTCTAAATGTTAAATTTGACAAGAAATATTCATAATTTGGAAAACAAAACAAAAAATTCATACGTACAATACTGTTTTTTTTGTTGTTTTTGCTTTATTGTTTAAAAGCCAAGAGTAATTATTCAGCAAAAAAAGTAACCAGTACAGTACAATTTTATGAGAGTAGTCATATATATATATATATATATATATATATATATATATATTTTTTTTTTGTTCTTTCCAAGCATTATGTTATGTTCCCTTCACTGGGATGACATCACCTTCTAGAAGGATCTTCTGTGCGAATGCCACCTGAACTCTTTTTCTTTTTGCTGCAGGGATGCTCCCACCAACGGAATTAGCCCGCCAGGGATTAGCGTCCTCAGATTAAAGTGGCCATCTCGCCCGGCTGCTCCTAATCCCGCCATCTGTCAGAGAGCAAACCATTGGCCGGCCTCCGCCAGCGCTCTCATTTCTGGGCCAAGACGGAGGCAGCAGCAGCAGCACCAACATGGAGGAGACGTACCTGCTCAAGCATCCGGGCGTCAAGAAGAAGATTCTGGCTGGAGGCACCGGCCCGCTGCCTCACTTCCCACCTGGGACCAAGGTACCGCTCACATGACCTCTGGGACGGGACAACTTTTACATTCTGCATGATCTCTTTAGAACAAAATTCCACAAAACTGAATTTAATATTTTGTTTAAAATATAAATATACCACCAACTTGGATCCCAAAATGCTACTTTCCTATTCGCTAGGGGTTTGGCGCCCACTTGTGGCAAAGCATTATAGAAAAGGCAGAAAAGTTGTTTTGTTCTTTAAAATAGATGAGCAGGAAAAAACATTGCGAATGTCTATACGTAGATTTGCACCGCACGACATCATCATATATTAATAATTACTTTACGGCTCCCCAAATGACGACCTGCAGACCTCCAGGGGGGCCGCCGACCCCAGTTTGAGAAGCCCAGCTTCAGATGCCAAACATGTTGTTGTGCTGCGTCACATTTATCTGCCGTCAAATTAGTTGGTGCTGAAATATTCTCGAATGACGACGCGCGTGAGGGAATCGTAGCAAACATTTGGTCAAGCAAATTGCGACATGTTTAACGGCAGCGACGCCGTGTTTGTGTCTCAGTGTGGATGCGTGTTTTTCTTTTTTCTTTTTGTGTGTAAGTCTAGTCACATCCAGCTATTGGCACAAAGCCCGGATACACTGACAAACATTTTCCATGACAGTGCCAGCATGGATTTCCACTCCCGTGCATCTACATCACTCTGTGTGTGTGCGTGTGTGTGCGTGTGTGTGCGTGTGTGTGCGTGTGTGTGCGTGTGTGTGTGTGTTTGTGACCTACCTGCTGAGGAAGTTCCCAGTGGTAAATAAAATCTGTTAGCCCATCACTGCGTTATATACTCAGCCAGAATAGCTCCAAGTCAAATCTGACGCATTCATATTTACACGCGATTAAAAGGGCATTGTGTTGGCTATGAAGAGCCACAACATTAGGTACACTTGATGTCTAATGGCTGTGGTATGACGTCACCATTTCCATCCATTTTCGGTGAAAAATATGTGCCGATTAACCATAACTGTGTCTGTTTTTTTTTTGTGTGTGTGTGTGTGTTTGCTGGCATTGCAGCTGGTTTTCCATTTCCAGACGCTGCTGGACAACTTTGAGCGTTCGGTGGTGGACGACAGCCGACTTGCCGGCAGGCCGGCCGAGATCTTTGTGGGCAAGATGTTCAAGTTGGAAGTGTGGGAGACGCTGCTGACGTCCATGCGGCTCGGGGAGGTGGCCGAGTTCTGGTGCGACGCCGTGGTGAGTTGGATGACGTCATCACGCAAATGCCCGACGTTGCAATGAAGCCCACTGTCGCAAAAAAAATAAAATAAAAAAATTGTAATGAATCGCAAAAAAAGAAAGAAAAAAGAATTGAATTGCCCACAGATGCCACACGATGGCGGCAAAGCACTTTTTAAGTCTAATAAATTCAATGAGTACTTCCCACAAATATTACTGTATAGCATCATTACACAATATTTATTACTTACATACATTAACATCTATCTATCTATCTATCTATCTATCTATCTATCTATCTATCTATCTATCTATCTATCTATCTATCTATCTATCCATCCATCCATGTAGCTCGATAGCTAGCTAGCTAGCCATCCATCCATCCATCTAAAATGGACAGATGGGTCATCCCGTAAGTAGATGAGGTAAAAAAGACAATATATATATTTATATTTTTTTAAGTGAAATGTGTGTAAATTATTTAAAAGTTCATTTGAATAATAAAGCAATAATTTTCTAATTGATTTCATATAATAAATGAAACAAACATATTATGTTGTTTGTATGCATGTATTTTTGTATTTTTATTTATGTTTTACTTCTAAATAACCTTTCAAGTGAGCACTAGTCTGTGAGAGTAATAAACTTCACTTATACTTCCTAAATTGAATGCAACAAATATGACAGTATCCTTGACACCATACTTTCCCCACCCCTGGTCTAAGTCCTGACGTTGAAGGTTAAAGCAGCTCATATGGATGCACACCGCATCATCACCTTACGCAACCTTCAATGTGGTTCCTCCTGAAGCGCCGCACTGACTGAAGCTGCTTTTTTTTGTTGTTGTTGTTTGGTTTTGTCGTTTGGCAGCACACAGGTTTGTACCCCATCGTGTCGAAGGGGATGCGGCTGATTGCTCAAGGCAAAGACCCCCTGGAGGGCCAGAGGCACATGTGCGGCATGGGGAACCTCTTCCACTATCACTCCACCGGCTTCCCCGAGCTGGATGAGCTCATGAGGACGCCGCAGCCGCTCATCTTCATCCTGGAGCTGCTGCAGGTGAGGAGGACAAAGAAAAACACAAACAACACACCTCCTCCGCTTAAAAACACATGACACACATAGATAAAGAAAGAATAGCAAATCAATAATTAACAAAAAAAAAAAATCAATTAAAATAATAAAATAAAATAAATAAAAATGGAATAAAATAGTAAAAAATTATAATAAAGTAAAATAGCAAGAATTCTAAAAAAATAAAATATGCTGGGTCAAAATAATGAAGACAAAGCTTGGGTAAAAAATAACCCAATCAGGGCCATAAAACAACAATATTCCTCAACAATCACTGACAGCGGTGACAAAAAGTGAACCCCCCCCAAAACTCTCCAAACATTGTGCTTTGAAGTCAACCCACCAGGGGGGCCAAAACAAAAGTTTGATCTTGTTGGAGCAGACAATTGTGTGTTCCTATTTAGCATTTCCTTGTATTCGCTCCTGCTGTTTTATTCAGTGGCGGCTTTATCCTAGAAAAATCATGCTTGACGCCATACCTGGAAAACGACAGCACTTGTAAGCAAGCAGACAAGAAAACAAACAGCCTTTGCTTTCTATTTTTAAAAGCTGCAATTGAAATCACAATGACACTTAGTAGACCTTCGCCAAAGCTGAACCAAAACTAAAAAATATTTCTCATAATTGGTTGGTCCATAGGTGGCAAGCCACTTCCTGGTTCATGAAAAATAATAGTGGGATCATTTATATAACAACTGCCCCTACAGCTAAGCCTTGAAAGGATCAGAAAGGGTGGGGGGGAGATCCAGAGCCACTTTCAAGCAATGGTTGGAGTCTGTGAATCACGGTTAGATTCATGAGTTTAATCCATTCCAAGCTCGTAACTCTATTTACTCGTATGACCGTGATCGTAACTCAAAAAGTGAAAACAATTCTGAATAAAATTTGAAATTCATTTTGTTACATTTCATTACTGTTGGTTTTCATTACTATAAAAACCTTGATTCCAATCAAGGTAAACAGTCAAATTAAATGCGCCCCCCGACCTTTCCAGGTGGGCGACCCCATTTCCTACCACAGAGAGTCGTGGATGATGGAGAAGGACGAGAAGCTGAGCACGGTGCCGCTCCTCCACATGCGAGGCAACGCGCTGGTCAAACAGCAGCAGTTCCAGCAGGCGGCCAGCCAATACAAGGAGGCCGTGCTGCTGCTTAAAACCGTCCAATCCAGGGTGAGTGCACGAGGGTGAGAGGTGGCGGCATCACGGCAAACAGCCTGGATGGGTGACTCGAGTCATTGCGTCCCACAGGCTGTTTTGATGATATATGGCTTAACTTGCTTAGGACAAAATGGTCAAACGTTCCCTTGAAATCCTACTTTGAAGCCCTGTCACCTTTAAAACCCTAGGTCACACATTCTGACAGCTGAATTTTCCAACATGGATTTTGTAACAGCTGTTAAAAAGTCCGACCCTGCTTGGAGGCCAAGCTCTCACTTGAAACCCTGACGACTATAAAATCCAAAGTTACACATTTTTACAGCTGAAATTTCCAAGGTCACACATTCTAACAGCTGACATTTCAACTAAATTTTTTAACAGCTGTAATAAATTGTGACCTTGCCTGGAGCCCAAACTCCACATTGAAACCCTACGTCTTTAAAGCCCTGTTGCCTTTAAAACCTGAGACTAACATTCTGACAGCTGAATTTTCCAACATGGATTTTGTAACAGCTGTTAAAAAGTCCGACCCTGCTTGGAGGCCAAGCTCTCACTTGAAACCCTGACGACTATAAAATCCAAAGTTACACATTTTTACAGCTGAAATTTCCAAGGTCACACATTCTTACAGCTGACATTTCAACTATTTTTTTTTAACAGCTGTAATAAATTGTGACCTTGCCTGGAGCCCAAACTCCACATTGAAACCCTACGTCTTTAAAGCCCTGTTGCCTTTAAAACCTGAGACCAACATTCTGACAGCTGAATTTTTCTCCTCAATTTTGAAACCGCTGTCAAAAATTGTGACCCAACTAGAGAACCAAACTCTCCTGTTAAACCCCACTTTGAATCCTTGGTGTTTATAAAAACGGAGGTCCCACATTCTAACAGCTGAATTTTTCAACTCAATTTTGTAGCAGCTGTTAAAAACCCTGACCCTGCTTGGTAGCCAAACGTTCCCTTGAAACCCCGCTTTGAAGCCCTGATTCCTTTAAAACACAATTCCACACATTCTGATGGCTAACATTTTCAACTCAATTTTGTAACAGCTGTTAAAAATCGTGATTTTACTGAAGGCCAAACTCTCCCTTGAGACTTGCAGGTGTGACTTGATCTCATCCCATGATTGATTTAAGGGATGGGCCGGGTTTTGGGTAAGAGGAAATACTGAAGGGGAGGATGGATGGAGCGCAGTTTTGACCACGCAGGGCGCCCACGCCCGCCATATTTGAAGCATTCAATCAGGTTTTGAAATGCGCAGCTGTTTTTTTTCATTTTCCTTCCTCGCATGCAGGAGATGCCAGGCGACACGGACTACATGAACTTGGCCCGCATGATCGTCCCCCTGGAGTTGAACTACTGCCAGTGCATGCTGGAGCTGCACGAGTACTACGAGGTGATCGAGCACGCCAGCGAGCTGCTGGACAACCACAAAGGTGGGGGTCGTTCGCCAGCCGCTCTGACCGACTACGCTTATCGAACGGCAAGCAGCTGACATGTCATCACGCTCGAACCGGCAACTGCTGGGTTGACCTCTTGAAACACTCATGAAGCGCAGGTGTACCTAATATTGTGGCTGTTAATACATTGGAGAGTTTGAAAGTATCAAAGGACGTGTATCATTTTTTGGGGTGAATTCAGTTAAACAACAAACAAAAATTAGAGGCTGGATTGGAAAAAAATATATAATGTTCTTATTCAAGTCTGACCAACAACTCCAAGAAAACATGCTCGTAAGTTGGGGGCACTCTTAAGCCAAGGTCTCCTCTTTACTCCTTCATTTGTTTTTTTGCAGACTGCGTGAAGGGTTACTACAAGCGAGCCAAGGCGCACGCCGCCGTGTGGGACGAAAAGGAAGCGCGGCGGGACTTCAACATGGTGGCCCAACTGGACCCCACGCTGGGCTCGCTGGTCCAACGAGAGCTCAGGGCCTTGTCGGAGCGCATCAAGGACAAGTACTGGCAGGAGAAGGACGCCTACTGGAACAAGCTGGACGCCGGTGGTGAGAAAGAGGGGAAGGTGGTTGAGGGAGAAAAGAAGGAGGAGCCCCGGGATGGAGAAGAATGCGGGAAGGACGATGGAGGCCATAAGATGGAGGGGAAGGATTGGCAGCAGATGTTGCGCCTGGTGATGCTGTTGCAGGAGCAAGGAAACGTCCTGATGAAAGACAAAAGCTTCCAAGAAGCCTCCACAAAGTTCGAGGAGGCTTTAGACTATGTGGACGTCCTTCAAAATAAGGTTGGTGGGACAATATTGGCTCAAATGTTCTGACTATATTTCATAACTTTATTGGCAAAATGAAGGGACACCAAAAAGTTCTTTTATACCAGGGTTCATGAAAAAGATTTAAAAATGTAAATACAATTGATGTAAAAACGTTTATGCTATATTTTTCATTAGTTGCGGAAAAGGAGTCACTATAACACAATTTAGCAATAATAAATCTGATTTAAAAAAAATTATGCATTTGTGGGGACTGGCGGGTGGTGACTCGCTGTCATTTACGATGAACAACATGGCCTGGAGTCCACAAGTTGCTTCATGTTCCAAAGAAAACCAAAACGTCACCAATGTCCAACATGAAACACTAATGCTACCTAGTGGTAGAAAAATTACCTCAACATAAATCTATGATGATGTTTGTCACACCCTTTTAGTATATATTTGTAATTTCAAATAACTTAATGACCCGCGACGACCCTTGTGAGGACTAAGCGGTTAAGAAAATGGCTGGATGGATAACTTAATGAATTACTTACTATAAAATGACTACATCCATGAGCTAAAAGATACAAGCAAATTTGTATTTTTTCGTTGATACAAGCATGAAAAACTTAATTGTACATTTAGAACAGATATAACATGCCATTGGTGTGTGATTAATCACAAGTTAACTATGGAAATCAGGTGATTAAATTACAATTAAAAATTGTAATGACAGCCCTAATTCTGTATCTAAACAGTATGTGTATGTATGTATAGGTGTGTGCGCTTCATCGACAGGTTACCAAAATGTTATTCTGACTAAGACTGATCAGTACGACGCTCCTCTGGTGCCAGGGTAGGACAAAATATTGCCAACCTGCACCCACAGTTGAGCACGTCAATAAGAAACAAAGAACACATGAAGAAGAAACGGAACCATTAAAAAAATAAAATAATTTTTTTTGTGAAACATGTAAAAGCGGAACTTCTTCGTTTTGCCTCTCATTTTGAAGCCCTGATTCCTTTAAAACACAATTTCACACATTCTGATGGCTAACATTTTCAACTCAATTTTGTAACAGCTGTTAAAAATCGTGATTTACTGGAGGCTAAACTCTCCCTTGAGACTTGCAGGTGTGACTTGATCTCATCCCTGGATTGATTTAAGGGATTGTTGAGGAAATTTTCTACCACTAGGTAGCATTAGTGTTTCATGTTGGACATTGGTAACGTTTTGGTTTTCTTTGGGACATGAAGCACAGTTGCGCTTAATATTTTAGCCATGTAGCTTGTAGTCATCCCTTGTCGTTGCTGCTGCGCTTCCTAAGACGCGTCGGTGTCTTTTTAAGTATGCAATCGTAGTGAAGCAGCAGCAGCAGCAGCAGCAGCAGCAGCAGCAGCGATGAGTCCCAAAATAACAAGTCAACACAAAGCGATGACAGCGACAGTCCTCCCACAAGCAACCTTGCTCTCCAGCAGGCCCTCGTACTCCTCCACTTCCTCGCGCCGTCCAATCTCCTGCAAAATCCACATTTCAATCCTTTTCACCTCCGGGCCTGACACGCTGCTCTCGGTCAAACGTCCTCGCAGGTGCGCCGGGACGCCGAAGACGGCCAATCTTTGGAGAAAGTGCGCCTGCCCGTCAGCCTCAACCTGAGCCAGTGCTTGCTGGAAATGCAAAACTACCGGCAAGTCGTGCGGCTCAATGACAAGCTGCTGGAACGCCATCAAGGTAATATGGACGCGGGCGCAATCCGTGTTTTGATGCACAAACGCATTCAAGAAAGTCAATATTTTGCTCTGACACGTTTTCGGGGAGATATGAAGATTTTGTCAGTCGGCCCGCAGCGGCGCGTTTTGCTTTCATGCGGCTGCACGCTTGATCTGGCTGTTTACAAGAGAAGACGTGTCAATCAGGACTTCTTATTGGTTCCCTTGGAAACCACGTGTGGGCACCGCGTTCAAAAATCACTTCTGGATTTATTTCAGCAGGGAAGTGAAATGTTACTGTTGATTACACGACAGCTCAAACATTTGCGGTCACTTTGAAATGTCCTCAATTTGGAAATCAGACAAGAAAAAAACCACTTCCCAAAAGCAAACTGTGGTTACAATCAAACAATGAACTGATCAATCAGTGTATTAGCTGGAAATCAGTGATTTTATTTTTAACAAATTACAGGCTTACTCACCGAAATATTTTCACTGGTTATTGTATGGAATATATCCACAACATCCAAATATGGTCATTTCTTATTTTGTCACAAATTGATATGATTAGTCTACACTTTATGAACCAATGTTGAGTGTCAAAGCGTAATGTTGCCTCAAGAATGAAAGTGTGTTTTATTTTTTTTTAAAGATAGAACAAGTGAAAAAAATTGGGTTCGATAGGCCTGTTTAGTTAAAAATGAATTCTGAGTTAAAGAAAATGGTCAGCAAGAGAAGTGTGCACAAATTCCATTTGTGCCTGTTGGAGTGCTTGGTCAGCTCATTGTTTTATTGCATCTCTCATGGCTCTAAGACCTTTGGAAAAGAATTTGGGAAAATGCTCTAACAGTGGTTTGCATTTGTGGAGTATGAAAAGCTTTTAATGTGATCGGGGGGGGGGGGGGGGGTGGGGGGGGGGGTCACCGTGAACGTTGACGTGTCTGTACCATTTAATCAATGACAATTGACATTTGTGTTTTATTTTTTTAAATCTTTTTTTTTAGCTTACTAAATTAGCGATTAAACATGACTCCTGGGTTGTGGTAAGTTTAATGAATTAGCAATAATAATAATAATATATTAATTAATTAATTAATTAAATTTAGTTTAATTGGGTATGATTCCAACTTGAAAATGCGTGTTTGGTAACTCACGCAAGAAAACATTTTTTTTTCTCTCTCCCCCTAATAAGTCGTTATTTTGGAGTTTTGACGATTCTGCCCGATGATATTGTGTTTCCTGAAAAGAATACAAAATTGAATTTGTCACTGACGTCCCACCCTGTGCTGGTTCCAGGTCACTTCAAGGCGCTCTACCAGCGCGCTCGAGCGCACGCCGCCTTGTGCCACCAGGAGGAAGCTCGGCGGGACTTTACCGCCGTGGAGAAACTGGACCCGCAGTTCAAGCCGTTGGTCCGCCAGGAGCTGAAGAAGCTGGGCGAGAACGTCCGCAGCATGCACGCCCACCAGAACAAGACCTACTGGGACGCCACCCGGGAGAAGTGGGGACCCGGCACGGCCCGGCGGAACCGCGCCGCGCCGGAGATCGGCGAAATCCACCAGCAAGCGGACAAAATAAAACAAAGTTGTCAACCTAACAAGGAGGAGGAACCCGATAATCTTACGGCAGATAACGGCGGTCCTGACGCCGCCGCCGGCACTGCCGCCGCTGTTAGCGATAGCGTAGCCAGCGAGAGATCGACTTGAGATGAAAGCCCGGAGAAGGTCCAAACGCCAAGCAAGCAACAAAAGCGGCCAAGGTGATAAAAGAGGAAAAGTGCAATCAACGGAGGCCGCACCGAGCGATAAAAGAGAAAACACACATGCAAGGAAGTATTGATTTAGCCACAAGCTAACACAAAGAGAAACTCATAATATGAAGTCAGGTGTCTCTCAATAGATAATAAAATCATCATTTAAAAACTGAATTTTTCTTCTTTATTTGCGTGATCGTTGATATTTACATTTTGTGATGGACAATTTGCTGGGTTTTAAATTAAGGCTAGTGTTTCAAAGTAGGGCTAGGGTTTCTAATAAGGGTTTTAAACTAGGGTTAGGGTTTCAAAGTAGGGTTTTAAACTAGGTTTCGTACCGGTTTAAAACCCTAATTAGAAACCCTAACCCTAGTTTAAAACCCTACTTTGAAACCCTAACCCTAGTTTAAAACCCTAATTAGAAACCCTAACCCTAGTTTTAAACCCTACTTTGAAACCCTAGCACTGGCTTAAAACCCTAATTAGAAACCCTAGTACCGGTTTAAAACCCCAATTAGAAACCCTAACCCTAGTTTAAAACCCTACTTTGAAACCGTAGCCCTAGTTTAAAGCCCTACTTTGAAACCCTAGCACTGTCTTAAAACCCCAATTAGTGTTTTTAGTTAAGGTTTCAAACTGGTGCTAGGGTTTCAAAGTAGGGTTTTAAACTAGGGTTAGGGTTTCTAATTAGGGGTTTTAACCGGTGCTACGGTTCCAAATTAGGGTTTTAAATTACGGTTTGAGTTTCAAAGCAGAGTTTTAAACTGGTGCTAGGGTTTCATATAAGGTTTTAAACCGGTACTCGGGCTTCTAATTAGGGTTTTAAGCCGGTGCTAGGGTTTCAAAGTAGGGTTTTAAATTAGGGTTTGAGTTTCAAAGTAGAGTTTTAAGGCAGTGCTAGGGTTTCACAGTAGGGTTTTAAACCGGTGCTCGGGCTTCTAGGCTTTCTTATGGTGTTCCTCAAGGGTCAGTCTTAGGGCCCATCCTTTTATCCGCTTTATAAGAAGATATTGGAAATTTTAATGGATCTCACATGTCACATGTATGCAAAGGACCTTCTGATTGATTTTAAATTCACTTCAGCTGACGAGAGCAGTAACTGAAGCATGTAACAATAAATGGATTACAAGTGATTTGAAGGCACTTTGGGGACACACACAGGCAGAAAGACAAATAGAAACTTTTTAATTTCTGTACACAAAAAAGTAGAAAGCATCCAGTAAGCCAGCGCTCATCTTTACAGTACAAATTGTTTGTACACACTCCAACACACTGTGTTCAAGCCATCAAAGAAATACATTGAAATGGACAATGAGGTATTTCCATGGTGATGTCATAACACACATAATCAACAGTTAATTGTGTTTGTGTAAACTCGCGTGTTAAGGTAGAACAGGTGATTGATTCATCGATCCATGGATGGATTGATTGATTGGATATGGAAACAGCAGCAGACATGAGGCAGGATATAACGACATGTTGGGTGAGCAATTTGTGTGGCATTATGGATACGTATTGTCACTATGATTTAGCCGGATTTCATAAACAAACAAACAAAAAAAAAAAAATGTTACATACGTCATGTATAAATAAGAAAAGACATTAAGAGGGTTACATAAAAACGTTTTCTCTAAACCAGTCGTTACATCAGGAATAACCTACAGTGGCGTTTATTTTCAATGAATGTTCATGAAAATAATTGTACTAACAGTATTATGGCAAAATAATGCAATTTGGTGATACAATATAAAGTTTTCAGCGCAGCATGTCCACCAATTTGTGGAGTGTGTTAGTTCCATTTCTATTTGGCCTGCATCAGCCTGTGAGTACGCGTGTCTACTTTCTCATGAGAATTTTGTAGGACTTCCGGATTGAAATCGACAAGTTTCAAAACACCGTTTCTTGATTTGATTTATGCAATTAATTGTTTACATTTGCAATCAGTCCCTTTAAAGATAACCACATATTAACATTTTAAGCAGCAGTTTTAAGGTTTCCAAAGCGGTCTCGTGGACTTTTTGTTATTATTACATGCACTATTTCTTTTAAGTCAATTTATTAAAAAATGACAAGTTCAAAGTACCTGAAAAGTAACTTGTCCTTGTCCGCAATATTTGTGTCACTGCACCGACCGCCCCACGTTGCCGGCAGTGAAATAGCGCCGTAATTGTTTTGCACAATTTCCCACTTCATTCTCATGAGAACAAGCTCGTGTTTTGCCCGTTTCAATTTGACGACGACTCATTTGTGATTCTCAAACTGGGACCTGTGAAGCATAGCTTAGGAGTCGGGCCAAATCATTTGCGATCAATTGCCTTGTCGTTACATTTGGAAAAGTAAAAAAATAAATAAATAAATAAAAATAAATGAAACAAACCTTATAAAACAACTTTATCCTTTTAAATTCCTGTGTTGCACAGAATTTTTTGTTTTGTCTCCACAAGCCAAGATAAGAAAAAGTCGACAACAACGGCGATGATGATGATGATGATGATGATGATGATGACAATTCTCGCAGCTGGCGGCGAGTCGCCCTTTAGCGCACCCCCCCTTACGACTATTAGCATTTGTATGAGGATCTCGTCCGTCACCTTTCCGTGCCGCTGCTTCCTTGTGGGCTGTTCCCTAGCAACCGCATCGCAACTCACGCGGCATATTTGGTGGCGGCCGCGGCTCGGGGCGGAGAGACGGTCGTTCGCTAACCACCAAAAAGGTCGGCTGTTCGATCCCCGCTCTCCCCGAGTCGTGTGTGGTCGTGCCCTTGGGCAAGGCACTTGACACACATTGTCTTCAGCGCTACTCACACTGCTGGTGTATGGAAGGTGCGAATGTTTGGTGGTGTTGGTGGGAGGGGCCGTAGGCGCACACTGGCAACCACGCTTCCGCCAGCCTGCAGCTGTGGCTACTTAATTAGCTTACCGCCACCACAATGAATGTGTGAGTGCATGAATAATGTATCCATTCCATTGTAGAGTGTCTAGAAAAGCGCTCTATAAATCTGATGCATTATTATTATTATTTATTAATTCCAAAGGAGAGAATGACGCAAACCCTCCACTTATGAAGGGTCCCAAACTGCACCCCCCCCACGCCACCCGCCACACTTGCGTGAGTGGATTGTGTTGTGACAGGCTGATCCAAGTGCATCGCCCCTGGCAACAAGAAAAGCCAGGGATTTTTTTTTTTTTGGAACCGCCGTTTCTCACTCGACTGTCAGATCTCGATGAGAGAAGCCCCGCGAGCAACGCGGGTTCGCGCACGTTTTTTACGGAACATAAACGCCGGTCAAAAGTGAGCAAACGCACATCTTGGATGGATTCGCCGTGCCAGGCATCATCACATGAGCCCAGCTATGAATTTTTTTAATGTATTTTTGCATCTTAATGCGCATTAGAATGTAGATTAGTATACTGCGATTATTACAATTTTGATATTAATCGATGAGGCCCTAGTTATGATAGTACGACGTATTAGGGCCACATATAAATATATTTTTTTCAGAGGTGGGTGGGTAATATTCCAGAAAAAAAAACATGCAAATTTACCACTTTATGAAGCGACAAAAAAAACGTGTACATTTTTGACTTTTTGACGCAAATTTGCGAGAAAAAAACTTACAAGAAATACACGTAGCGTCGAATATGAGGATTGGTTGGTGGCTAATGGCACACTGTTCATAAAATGAAAAGGCAGGATGGAGACGGATTCATTCTTAATTTAAACTTTGCTCGTCATACGCGGCAGCTGGAGCGACAACACTTCCTGATCCCCTGTCAGCTGACTAAACGCTAACCAATCAGAAGCTAGCATCCTTTAGGTCAATGCAAGTGAATGACGGAGAGCGGCAGATTCGACACATCAACTTTAGCTACTTGTAGAAAAAAATACCAAAATATATGATCATGTAAATAACAATTTTGGAAACATAAATGTACAAGTAAACATTTATTTTAACACATTAACTTAAATGCTTGCTCCCCAGGGTGTTGACCTTCACAAAGCGAGGCGTCTTTGTCGCTGGCCGTACGTACCCAACGCTTCAAAGTGCGAATGCTTAACATGATATGGTTAAAGCCATTTCTATCTCCTTATTTGAAAACCAGACCGAAAAGTATTGGCACAAACATCCCAGTAGTACGCTACGTGTATTTCTTTTCCTCGCAAAGCTGCCACTTTATAAAGTCGCAAATTTGCCATTTACGAGATTTTTTTCCCCTCGGAATATTACCCCCCCCCCCTGCAAAAATAAAAATAAAAATATATATTTATACGTAACCCTAATACGTTTTCGTAATGATGGTGGTACCTGGAGGCCTAAGTATTTTTTTTTTAGCTAGCTAGCTACTTGCCGTAACAAGTTTGAGAACCACTGACAGGCGATTACGCAATGAGGCCAACCGTATGTCACTTCATCTCTTGCAGTAAAAGTGACTTGATTGAAAAAAGGGAGCCAATGTGAATCCCTGCTTGTAAATGACAATGGACTTCATTTGTATCTCGGGTGATTCGGCGCCTCGCCATCGATCGACAAAACGACTCGGCGGCAGCGGAATAGCGGCAATGACAGCGACGAGCAATCGCACAGGATGAGAGCGACGCTGCGTGCAAGCACACGCGCGCGGCTCGCGGGCGCTTTGGTTGTCGTACATAAATAAATCATGGATCGAACTGATGATGTGTCACTCGCGCAGTGTAAATAAGCTGCCGGCGGCCGCAGCGGGCAAACCGCGTAAAACAACCGCAGCCTTTTTGGCTGGGAAAACACGACAGGACAAAATTGCCTTTCGCGTTTCTCACACAAGTCGAGATTTGGGATGTGGGATGGATGGAAGAACAACAAGAACAGGATTAAAAGAAAAAAAATGTCGTTGGGAGGGGGCGGGGGGGTTAACTACAATAACAAATTTTGATTTTTAGGAAGAAGAATGTTGTATTGTTATAAGAATTAAGTAATATTTTCTCAAGAAAAGTCATAAGCTGCAGGAATAAATACAAATAAGAATTTATTATATAAATAAAAATTATTATTATTAAAAATTATCTTTATCTATTACCTTTAGTAAATAATTAAATTATTTTATTGATTAGGTCATATTTTCTCAAGAAGAAAAAAAAAGAATTTGGAAACTACCAGAATAATGTAATTGGCTCAAGAAAAAAAAGTTGTAATATTTACGAGGAATAAAGTTGTATTTTCTCAAGGAAAAAAGTCTGAATCTTTCCTGGAATAAAGTTGGACATATCAGAAGAAAAAAAAGTCGGAATCTTTTTTTTTAGAACAGTCATTGTTTTCTCATAAATAAAAAAGTCAGAATCTATACAACAATAATACAATATTTTCTTGAGGAGAAAAAAAGTATATTTAAATAAAGACATAATCGTTGCTATTTATTAGTTAGTTTGTTGGTCTAAAAATTTGTAAGCATACAAGACTTAAAAGTGAGATTTTTCCCAAATAAATTTGTAACATATCTACATTAAAGTCAAAGTTTGACAAGGGAGCAAAGTCATATTTTAACTTCATTATCATATCATCACGTCTTTTATTTTCAAAACGGTGCTTTTATTTTGTAAAAAAAAAAACTATATTGTTGAAAAAATATGTTTTTTCTAAAAAAACAAACAAGCAATTTATTTTGTGATCCCCAAGCTATAGCTTGCGTACCCCCGGTTTGAGAAACACATGTATAAAGCTACACACCTTCAACAAACTGCACACACACACACACACACACACACACACACACACACACACACACACACACACGCACACACACACACACACGCACACACACACACACAGCGTCTCCCTCCACTTGGCCAGCTCCCTGACGCTAGTTTACCTTTGGCCGGCCGACGCGGCGTCGGGCCGCGGGCCACGGTGAGCTTAGCCGGCCAGCCGGTCGGCCAGCCAGCGCCGCTTGGGCCCGACAGACACCAGCCTTATGCAGTTTGCATGACAAAAAGGCTCGTTAGTGCACAAGGTTCCAGTTGAGGGTTTAGCTGCTGCAGCGGGCACTGTGGCCGCTGTAGCGGGACCAGAACCGAGCCAGGCGGAGCTCCTGCAGCCCGGGGGCCATGCGGGCGGGCGTCCGTTCAGGCTGCGTTTAGATGTGTGACGTCGTGCCTGAGATGAGCACGAGGCAAGGGTTCAAAAAAAAAAAAGAGAAGCAAGAATCAGACTTTTATAGATTTAAGTATGCAAGAAGTTTTTGAGATGGATAAAAAAAAAAACTCAAAAAATTGCAAAAGGCTATAAAAGTGAAGCGCTTAGAATACTTTCTAGATGCATTCACAGTGCTTCAACTTTTCCACATTTTGACTTCAAACTACAAATGATCACAATTTCCTAAAAAGAAGAAAAACGGTCGATGTTGTACTTCCCTAAATGGAAGACAAAACTACTTTCAAAATCAGGACTCAAGAATCTTTCTTGTTATTATGAGGACGTCGTGGAATTCCGCAGAGACTTTCGACACTTTCCTAAAAAGAAGACAAACTATTGATGTTTCACTTTCCTAAAAAAAATAAAATAAGTTAAAGTCACATCAATACTTACAGTACCTAAAATGAAAACAATGTCCAGTTTCTTAAAAAGAAAACAAACTGTTGATGTTGTACTTTTTTAAAAAGAACACAAACTATTCATGTTACACTTCCCTAAAAGGAAGAAAACGACTAGCCTGATAGCACTTTCCTAAAAAGAGAAGAAACCCTTTTTACTTTCCTCATTTTCAAAAAAAATTTAAAGTGGAAAAAGTATTGATTCTGCACTTCCCTGGAAACAAAACTATTGATATTCCATTTCCAAAAATTAAGATAAAATGACTTCCCTAAAAAGAAGAAAACTATTGATATTGCACTTTCCTAGTAGGGAGACAAAAATCATTATTTGGCATTTCATTCAAAAGAAGAAACAACTATCAAAAGGTTTCCTAAAACAAAGACAAATCAATTTCCAAAGGAGATGACAAAAGTACTTCTTTTTCATTTTCTAAAAAAAAACATATTGTACTTTCCTGAAAACAACAACTATATATTTGAATATATCATTACATGCTGAATGTCATGAATCTCTACCTCATTGTTTTATGTGAGAATCTTTCATTCATTGGAAGATTTGTTGCTTGCAGTTTTATTTGGAGTGACATTAAACGTGTTTTTGTTCACACAAAAGAACAGCGTGTCAACATTTTGGATTTTGTTCCCTTCCTCTCCACCAGAACAGCCAAACTGTCATCTTAAATTTGGGGTAAAAAAAAAAAAAAAATAGAATTGATCCCATTTTGGAAGAAGGCCGTCACACCACAATGTGTGGAAAAAGAAAGAATACTTCCCGAATGCACTCGCAATGCTTCGCATTTAGAATTTGAAGAAAAAATGTATTCATTCCATTTTGGAATGAGACATGACACAAAATGTGGAAAAGTGAAACAGTGCACGTTGTCACTAAGCACGTTGTGATTATGCTAATTCTTCTCTTTGTGGCGGCCCAGCAAACGTTGCCTACGCTAGGATGCCTTCATTTAATAATAATAATAATAATACATTTTTTAAAAATCACCTCTCTCAACTTCCCACTGGGGCGCAAAGCGTGCGTTATCACCAAGTAGTCATCGATATCGTCACTTACTTACTAAACAGTAGCAGTTTTTGGCATGTGCGACATGTGCGGCCCAAAACAAGAAAAAACAAAACAAGAAAACAATCAAGTCCTACTGAAATGGTTGTGTCAAAACTGAACTGACCCGGTTCAGAGGGGAAGACGTTTCTCAGTTGCTCAATGACCTCCTGGAGTTGCAGAACCGTGTCCTGCTCATGATCCAAGTCGTCGCCTGACACACACGCACGGTTACAGTATGGGGGGGGGGTGATGATGATATTTGGAGGCGGGGCATGTCAGATTTTCACCGACCTGCTGCTTCCGTGTCAGTGGTGTCCCTGCTGGCCGCCCCCCCGTGGTGCCCCCCTCCGGACACGGGCGAGGACAAGGTCGACGGTTCTGACCCGTTGGCCTCGGAATCTTCTTTGGGCTGTTGGCGCACACACGGACACGCACACACGTTACTATCCTCGTCATGCAAAGCGGAGCAAGGACTCCTGCGTGGACCAGGGTTCGAAAGTTTGGGGTGACAGTTTGTCAGACAATTTGTCTTGCAAACAAAACACTGCTCTATAGTTGAAAAGCGTTTGCCGAGGTGACTTGCAGACGTCTTTATTTTCGATAGAAAGGATCAGCGTTGACAATCCTTTCCATTCAAAAACATTCTTTTTAAAACGACAAAAATATATATTTAAAAAAAATCTGAGAATAGGTTGCTCACCTTGAGTATCACAGCCACCGTATGAATAAATAAATAAATACATTAAAAAAAAATTGTTTTAATCGGCTGAACACAGCCACCATACAAATAAATAAATAAATAAATTAAAAATGTTTTATTTTTATTTTTATTTAATTTTTTTAAATCGGTTGAACACAGCTACCATACAAATAAATAAACAAATAAATAAATTAATTAAAGATTCATTAAAAAAAAAATTGGCTGAACATTTTTATTTTGAACATGTAAACAAAACAAATAAGAAAGAAAAGAAACAAACAGAAGTTTAAGATATAATAAAAGCACAATAGACAATTTCAATAAAAACAAACAAACTTGTAAGTCAGGTCACGCGTATCTCAAGGCGGCGCCGTGTTTTAATCATAAATTTGATATTCAATTGGGCCATTTATTTATTTTTTATTTTTTTTAAAACGACCAGTATTAATAAAATAAGACAAATCAATTATCTACAAAATACATTCTTGAGTAATATTGTAATCAAAGGTGAGCGAGTAAGATCACGGTGGTGTGTGTGCGTATTTGTGTGTGTGTGTGTGCAGAGGATATAAAGGGCTCAGACCATCCCACACAAAAGCCCCCCGATCCCATTTTTTGAGGAAATGGAAGTGCAATCCTGTTGCAGGGAGAAAAGGATTATAAGAATTTGAAGACTTTTTTTGAAGCTCCTTCCCTGCTTTTCCTTTCCGTCTATTTTTGGAATCGTTACTTCCTGTCGCATATTTTCCAGTTAATTGACCCACCTGTGTCATTTAGTACCCCCCCGATTATTACCATTATGATTGTCAGCCTCCAGCCTCAATTCCTCAGATAATATTCTCCCGCAATTTATCCTCTCCTTGTAGATAACGTACCGATGATTTCCACTTTCAGCACCGGTGCTGCATTTTGCTCCCTCCATAATATCATAATTACATTGGAAAAGATTCTGACATTTTATCCAGACAAAATACCTTTATATTTAGAAATAATAACTGCTTTATTGTGAAAATATAAAAATTATACCCATAAAGATGATGCAAATCTTATTACTTTATTATATTAAGTTTTTCTCGCAAAAACAAAATACCTTTGTTGCAGTAAAAAAAAGAATTTTTTTGAAAAAATTTGACTTGATTCTCATAAAGAAAATATGAGAAAAAAAAATTATTCTCAAGATTTTGAGAAGGAAATAATCCATCTCATGTGGTTATCTGTCAATAAATAGATTTATAAATGTACATAACTTCTTCCTCTAAAACAGGGGTCGCTGACATGGCGCCTGGACGCCCCCCAAGTAGCATCTGAGTAGCCCAAGGGGGCTTTTTCTAAAAATAGCTCAGCAGTGGTGAGACATTGCGATTTCCTAAGAATTTTGCATTTGAAAAAGTGAACATTGGCAGTGATTTCAAGAAAATGTGTTGCATGCTGATATGTACCTGCTTCCAAATTATTTTTGATAAATCATTCACAAAATGACACGACGTGATTAATCGCATTCATAATTTGAGCATATTTCTTATTTCAACACTGTGTATCAAACTGGCTGCCCTTTTCCCTTAATCACTACTCACATATTCACCCACATACAAAAAAAATAAATAAATAAATAAAAAAAAATAATAATAATAAAAAATATATATATATAATTTAAAAAAATAAAAAAAATAAAAAAAGGAGAGCAATGATGATGGCATGTCAAATCGGTAAAATTACCGAATGAACAATACTGAGCTCTCCAGAAAAAAAAAAAACACTACTCAAGAAGTAACTCTGAGCTTTAAAATGGTTGGTGACCTCTGCTCTAAAAAATATCACTTCATCCTAAATTCTTGAAAACTTTAAAAAAAATTCCCGTACCATTTACATGTGCACATGCTAGTAATGCTTAATTGGCTTGGGATTATGAGGGGGTGCTTGGATATATATTTCCAGGTCTGCGCCCCTCAAAATGATGTGAACCCCTGCCAGAAATACAAAACAAAAATCGACTAGTGGAGGAAGCAGTTCATGTATTGTAGTAGTGGGGAAAAAAGCGAGCACTTTTTTGCTGAATGGGAAAAACAGTCAAACCCCACAAATAGAAAATGAAACCACTCGCAAGGAGCATGGAGGAAATGCTCAGCGCATGCCGGTGAAGCCTTACGGGAGGCCGCGTTTACCTGAAGCAGCAGCTCTCGCAGTCGGCGCAGCTGCGACTCCAGCTGCTTGTTGTGGTCCTCCAAGATCTGCATGCGCGTCTCTAGACGCGTCTTGTGCTGCCGCAGGACCCGCGCCTCGGCCAGGAGCTCCTCGTCTTGCTGGCCGCCCGCCGCCGGCGAGCCCGGATCGCCCTCGCCCGCCTCCGTCAGCATGGGAAGAGACGCCGCCTCCTCGTGTTTCCACTTGAGGCGCCGGTACTCGCTCTGGAGCACCCTGAGCAGAAAGAGGGGTGGTCGAGGAAATGAACGGGGAGACGCTGAAGGGAGATGAAAATGAACATTAAAATGTGTTTCTCATCAGAAAATGTTGGATGTGAAAATTTTTCAAACTAGAGGTGTCAAAATGAGTGCATTCATTTTGAGTTAATTTGAAGTTCCTTTAACGCCACAATTTTTTTTAACACGCGATTAATGACCACCCCTTAAAGAAAAATCAACATCACACTCATTTTTTACAGTACACTACATATTTTTAATTTTAACAAAATTTTATGATTTATGACATTACTGCAAAAATGACTAAAAGATGCAGCCATATTTTCATTTTTTTCCTACTTTTATGTTAACAAGCGTTTGAAAGTTTATTGTACATTTTACTGTACATTTAGAACAGATATAAAATTTGTGATTAATTGTAAGTTAACTAGTGAAGTCATGCGATTAATTACGATGAAGCATTTTAATGGCCTGTGACCCCTAGTTGAAACATAGTACAGTGGAACCCCATATATTGATGGCTGATTGGGACTGGGCCGGCATGTGAATGACAAAAATCCACGTATAATTGACATCCAGTGTTTAAAAGAATAATAAGAAGAAGATTGAATTTTGTTTTTAGCCCCCCCCCCCCAAAAAAAAGCAGCAGGGTGTACCAGGGTACTACCAATAAGCATTTTCCACATAAAATTATCTACAGCAAAAAGTAGAGTGAGCTGAAATAATTCCTGTTTTAATTTAGTGTCAAACAAAATAGTGTGCTGCCATCTAGTGAACAGCAGTGTAATTACATTAAAAGGCAGAACTAAATAATAATAAACTGTACTACCCCCTCCCCCCCAAAAAACAGCTCGACCATTAACCCTGAACCTGCGGTAGAGAAGTGTTTATCTCATTATTATTATCATTTTAATTGGACAGCAGAATCCCTCTAAATGTTGTGAACTCCTGTTTTAACGCTTGTGCTGCTTGGAGCTCAACTTCCCAAACAGTATCTGACGTCCTGTTTATGCTTCCTTCGCCAGCAAAGTATTTGCGAGTGAACGGCCAGTGCCTCTCACGCCGCGATGCCTCCATTTCACCCCAGTGCATTGTGGGTATTTTGTTATCTTCTATGTGGGAGACCCGCGCAAGACTGGAACGAAAGGATTACTTGGAAACGACTTCCAATAAAATCACACGAATAGTGTGACACTCCTTTTATGTGCAAATAATATGTTGAATAGGTTTTGGAGCGTGAAAGTGTTTGTTCACTGCGGGAGGTCTGCAAGTAAAAACAGATGCACTCAGCATAAGCCTCACAAAATGCAAACACACACACACGCACGCACGCACAATTGTGTTATTGTTCTTCGGGAGTTTTATGGTGAAAAATCACTCCCTCCGCCAAACTTGGATGCAAAAACACTTTTGTAACATTTTCACGGGATTTATTGATTGTCCTAAGTGCTTTCCAAATATTCAGTTTTTCACTTGAACGTTATGAAAGGATTAAAGTGGAAGTCAACCTTCAACATTTCTTGACCATAATATTTTATATGTGACCTCACTGGTCTAAACGTGACATTCTGATTAATATTACATTTAAGTCATGCAGCGAAATCCAGTCATTTTTAATCCATCTCAGGGGGCGGCCATTTTGCCACTTGCTGTCGACTGAAGATGACATCACAGTTGCTCAGGCAACGACCAATCACAGCCCATCTTTTTTCTGAAGCTGAGCTGTGATTGGTTGTTACCTGAGCAACTGTGATGTCATTTCCGCTCGCCAGCAAGTGGCAAAATGGCCGCCTTCTGATACTGATTAACAACTGCTGGATTTGGCTGCTTCACTCATACTCCACTAAGGCAATATTAACCCGAATACCGTATTTCGACCAGTGAGGCTGCACGGAACATATTGTCAAGATTTCAAGGAAGGAATTTCGCCTCAGCGCCTCACCTGTTTTCATTCTCCAGCCGGGCCAGGGTGCACTGGAGCTGCTCCTTGTCCTGGTGCTCCAGGTGGGCCAGCAGCATGAGCTGCCCGCAGGGGGAGTCGTGCTCCAAGGCCGGGCTGGGGTGACGCAGGAGGTACTGATCTTCATCTCTGGGTCGGCCCCACACAGAAAACATCACACTGAGCCACGGGCAGCACCAAGCCGATCCATGACAGCACCACATGAGGCGCGGGGCAAAAAAAAAAAAAAAAAAAAAAAAAGAAAGAAAAAAGGCACCACAGCAGACAGAAGCAAGCGAGCGATGAACTCCAGAGCTTAAAGCCAGGGGGTGTCCAGACTTTTGCTTCCAAGGCAAGGAAGGGCCGCTTTGACGTTCGTTACGTGACGTACATCAATGTAGGTAAACAGATGCGATGCAAAACTATTTCTATTAAACATTTTTGGCCACTTTTTTTAACAAGAGTGTGAAAACCTAGAATTTTTTTCCTTTAACGCCACAAATTTTTTTTAACACACATTAATGACCACCTCTTAAAGAAAAATGATCTCAACATAAATCAACATCACACTCATTTTTTACAGTACACTACATATTTTTAATTTGAACTAAATCTTATGATTTATGACATTACTGCAAAAATGACTAAAAGATGCAGCCATATTTTCAATTTTTTCCTACTTTTATGTTAACAAGCGTTTGAAAGTTTACTGTACATTTTACTGTACATTTAGAACAGATATAAAATTTGTGATTAATCGTGAGTTAACTAGTGAAGTCATGCGAATAATTACAATAAAAAATTTTTTATCACCTGATGCCCCTAATTGTTAATGATCTTTTGTTTTCTTTTTTAAAATCGCGTCAGGCGATTAAAATTTTCTATTGTAATTGACTTCAATTTAAAAAAAATGTTTTTTTTAGGTTTTCATACTCTTATTAACAAAAGTGGAAAAAGTGTCAAATTAATAGAAATAGTTCAAATGAATTTTTGACGTCTATAGCCGTCAATGGCAGTGAATGAGTTAAAAACCAGAGCTGCATACAAAGTGCAAAAATCAGACGTATAAAAACATATGCCGTTAGATGAAATGGAAAGAATAATGAAAACAGCAGGGGCCCTGAAATTGAACCCTGTGGAACACCGCACATAAGTGGGGCAGGGTGTTACTCAAGGCTAACGCCAAACGTGCCGGCTGCCAAGTGGGATCCAAAACACTCTAGAACGCTACCACTAATGGCCACCTGGTGCTGCAAATCCACCCCAAAAATTTTTGTGGCCTGACAATGATCAAAACATACTCGCTGCACAGTTCGTCGTGCACGTTGGACTAACAGGATTTCCGACATTCCAAGCTTACAAACAGAGAAATGAACAAGTTTAAGCTGCAAGAAAAGAATATGTTGTCAGTTGACCGTCAAACGGACGCTTTGATTTATATTGACGGTAGAACTGTTTTTCACGTAAATATTTTCTCTTGTTATGCTTGCTGACTGGACTACGCCTGTTCCGAAACGGAAGGTCTCCGCGAAAACGAAATGACTTCAAGCCAAGACAATCGAGAGCCATGCCTGAAGACAAAGACATGCTTGGTGAAAAAGAAAACAACACAAACATGCGCGTAGTGCAGGAAATGCTTCCTCGGCAAACGCGATCACGCTGAATCAAGACCGCATCATTTAATTAAAAAAAAAAATGACAATTTGCAGCACTGTCGAATGACATTGCATCATACAAACATATTCGTCGTGGCTCCTTCTATGACACGGCGAGCCACGATTGTAAACAATGTTAACGTAATGCGGCCGTGACGGTTTCAATCAAGGGAGCATTATCACGTTTGTAAAAGCAGCCGTAAACAAACGTTGTCTTGGATCTCATTAGGGAACGTTGTTGCGGCTGACGCGCGCGCACGTTTCTCGGGCTCACGTCAACGTGCGCGTACGTAAACGTGGTTTGAAGGGAAAGGCTGATGAGAACACCTCGGCAGACGGATGCCCCCGCAGATCGCAGCGTCATTTGCACAAGGCTGCGGGGCAAACGCCACGGAGGGGCAAGATGATAAAAACAGCTGACAGCCCACACGCACGCACGCAAACACACGCGGGGGGAAACAATAAATGAAGACCGCAAGTAGGAATAAGCTTGGCTAGTCATAAATTCACACTTTTTGTGATCTTTTTGAAACAACCTGAAATGCCGCCACAACAAAGTGCAACAGTAATTGGTTCAAGGAAGTACAGCAGTACTTTGATTTGTTGAGTTGTTGAATTTAAAATAATTAGTTACACAATTCTGTGTTTTTGTGTGTGTGTGTGTGTGGGGGGGGGGGGGGGGGGCTTTAATTAATAAATTGGTCAAATGATTATTTCTAGAGCAGCAAATAATCCTTATTTTGATGATGTAGGGTTGTCAAACTCCTTTTTATTGTGGGCCACATCGAAATTCTGGTTTCCTTCAGCAGACCGTTCGGACTACGAAAACCATAGAAATGGCTAATCGCCTAATATTATTTATTACAAAAAATATTACAAAATCATGCATAACCACGGCTGGCCCCAAAAAAATAAAAATAAATATCGGCCCTAGCATTTTGACTCTCTTGCCTAACATGTCGTTTTACTACTAATGTTTATTGATGATGTTTCAGTTTGCTATCTATATTTGAAATTTGAGATTTGTCCTTCTGAATTGTGAGCCAGTGTCTTGTGGTAGGAAAACAATCATTAAAAAGCACTGCATTGGCCCCAAAAGAGGCTGGCCCACCGGGCATCTGCCCTGCATGCCAGATGGCCAGTCCAGCCCTGTGCATAACTAGCTTTGAAATTACAAGCTGACGAAAAGTATTCAACTATTATTTGTTTTATTTGAAAAGTGGAACCGTTAACTAAAAATGCTTGCATTTTGGTATTTTAGCAAAAAACAATTTCCTTTCACGGGCCAGTTGTGGGTCAGATCTGGCCCCCGGGTCTTCAGTTAGACAGCTGTTGATTATAATTCCAATTAAATGAGGACTCAGATTTCAAAAAAATCAATTCATTCAAGAACATGACATTATTATTTTATAAATGATGATTCACTTAATGGTTTGGTCCGTAATATATCAGAAAATAGGCAAAAAATATTGATCACTGTTTTTCAAAATAAAAGCAAATGTTTGCTTTTGATTCAACAAAAAAAAAAAAATCAGACTAATTTGATGGACTAGGAGGACACAGTTTGCGCTGAATTGTCTTACTAGTCCGGACAAAGAGCGTACGAGCACACGAGCCTTAAGATGGATGTGAAGGAAATGGACTTTAACAGATTTCCATGCAGCGCGAACATGCACACAATCATGTTGCAAGCCGGCGGCGGTCACGAGCGGCTTTGTATTGCAAGAATGACGACAAACTCACAGACTTTCGTCGGGAGAAAGGCTGTCAGTGAAGAAGGAACAATTCTGGTTTTCCATCTCTGCCAATCTACACACACACACACACACACACAAAAGGAGAGACAGAGAAAGTGTCATATCAAATGCGAACGGATCAAAGTCAACACATTTAATATGCTCCCACACTAGAGCAAAATACAACCAAGAAAGAAAAAACACACACAGTGAAATGTGCACCGCTGATGTTTGTCAAGAGCTAACTTTGACTATCGTGGACTGTAAGTAAACAACAACAACAAAAAGCTGCCTGAAAACTTCTAAGTGACAAGACTGCAGAGTGGCAGGAACAGAAAAAAAGTAGCGGGCCGCCTTTAGAGGAGGATCAATAAAAATGTCAACAAGGAAAAGGGAGATAAAATTGGTTTAAAAAATAGTGTACAGCGTCTCGCGGCGCAGCGGGGAGGCAATAAAACAAGCCGGCAAGGCTGCAGTGGGCTTCAGCACCGCGGACAGCGGCAGCGTCACATTTCCTGTGATCGCGATCGCTCCACTTGGCAACAAGGAGGAAGCTCACAACTGCTGTGGGAAGATAATTAGTACATGCAAAAACTTGTCACTGGCATCTGACACGCTGCTTGTGCAACACACTCAATCCATTTGGGTACAATGAACATAAAGTTGAGTCAATTCTAATCACTCTTCTTCAGGTCAAAACGACTAAAAATGCAGATAGGAAAAAATATTCACAACATACAATTATTGCTTTCTCCGAGCGTCAGTTTTGAATGTTGTGTTTACAAACAGCAACAGAAATCCGTCGGACAGTACCTTTAGGTTCGAACTTCAAAATATGCCCAATTTAATCTTCAGAAACTCTGTTTCTTATTTATTTATCTAGTTAGATCCTGAGACCATTGTCTTGGACATTTAGAGTGCCTCGTTGTTGGATGTGACTGCGTTCATGGCATGGGAAGAAGTTGTAGGAACAAAAATAAACATGATTTAAAAAAATTAAATTAATGTCCATTTTTAAACGATAGTGGAACGAAACAAAACAGACATTTTCTGTTATAAGAGGGTGTGCACACTTGTGCAACTACACTATTTCAGCAGCATCTATTTACATCTCTTTAAAAGATTTTCTCAAATCACTTGAGGGATTGATTGAGTGAATAATCTATATTGGTCCCATTTTTCGATATCACCTAGTGTTTAAACAGGGGTGTGTAGACTTTTGTTATGTCGTCTGAATTTGCTCATCGGCATCTAGGCCCTCTTTTGTTGAAGAGCAATTCAAACCAACTGTATGCTTGAAGAACAATGGAGTGTGTGAGTGTATTTTTGTTCTTCCTGTTTTTTTTTGTCCTGAGAATCGTGAAAGCGAGTGCGTCAACGTGTTGATAAAGCGAGTCCCAGCGTGGCAACTGGCGGCCTCCCGAGCATCGTCTTTATCACAAGAGTTGGTGTGCGAGCTTCCTCTTTAATTAGCGGCCAGGGGAACGTCATTAACACCCAATTAAATGAAGCGTAATCTTCACCCAGCAGAGCCCGGCCGCCACTTAACTGCTCCAAATGCATTTTACTTCACGTTGTCCGTCTTTCTGTGCGGCGCTCTCACCTGCGCGCCCTTCGGCGTTTAGGAAAAAGTTGGGCGCAAGGACATGACATATTCCATGGAAAGCTAGTGCAAGGTTATTATAGTTTACGAAAACCAGCAAAATAACAAAAACTGAAATTGAAAAATCATTTTTGTCATACATTTTAATTAAGTGAAACTACATTTGACCTCATAGAACGAACTAAAAGTAATTCTCATAATAGCAGAAATGTCCTTCATTTTCATCTTTGTCAAATAATATTACGTATGTTTTGACACCCCTGATATATGGTATTGAAAAACTAAAACTAATCCTAAAACTAATACAAACCAAATGAAAACAAAACATTTTTAAGAAAAAGAAAAACTAATTAAAACTAACAAACTCGCTGTAAAAGTTAATTCATACTAACGGAATAAAAATAATAATAATTATTTTTAAATTGTTTTTATTTTGCTGTTCAAAAAGGACAAAACGAAGAAAAAAAAAGTACAGATTAATGAACAAAAATATAAACCTAACTTTCCAAAGTCATCTACTATCAAATAATTCCCAGCTCGTATATAATTTAAACACTCAAACGTTCCTATTTCAAATTTTTTTCTCATGTTTGTCATAAAAGTCAAAACAAAATAAAAAACTATCATGAAATATACAAAACTATCATAACCCTGCTTCATTTTTACCCCCCAAAAATAAAGTGATTTGTTATTGTAACATTGAGATTTGGTTTCTTGATCTGTTTTTTTTTTTTATTCCTACAGCATTTACGCGTAGGATAAACATTTCAGTTCTTACATATTATAAATAAATATTATATTTAAATATTAAATAAATTAAATAAATATTATAATTAATTAATAATTAAGAATTGCGTTTTGGATCCAATCAAAGTCAAGAGAATTGCACCACGCAAAGTTTGCGACTCAAATAAAAAGTCATCCCTCGTGTGAATTGCACATCATAACATTTGACTTTTGAGGCTCCAAAAAACGTTTGGTTGAATACCAAGTTGGTTAACTCAGAAAGTTACAATGTATCTGATTGGCGGACCGATTCCACGCTCGTTCCCGGTTGGCTTCCTCCGAGCGTCAGTTTTGAATGTTGGGTTTACAAACAGCAACAGAAATGCGCCGGACAGTACCTTTAGGTTCGAACTTCCAAATATGAACCAATTTAATCTTCAGAAACTCTGTTTCTTATTTATTTATTTATGTAGATAGATCCCGAGTCCAATGGCTTGGCCACTTTAGAGTGCCTCGTTGTTTGATGTGACTGCGTTCATGGCATGGAAAGAAGTTGAAGGAACAAAAATAAACATGATTTAAATTTTTTTTTAATAAATTTAAGTCCAATTTGACAGCCAGTAAGATTTATTTTTCTTCAAGATTTTGAAGTCTCATTTTAGACACAGTAGGCTACTTGCCAGTTTGTTAATCATTTAAAATTTGTCATGGTTATTAGAAACAATCTTCTCCGTGGTTGGTAAAATTCCAAACAAAGTGTTTAATTTCCCTTTACAGGCCTTTCAAACCCGTCTCATTTTTGACAAACGCCACTGTTGTGTTCATTGCGGGTCACGCTGGTACTACTTGGAGAGCCTTCGAGACATTCTTTAAGGACATACTTGGTGGAAAGCTTTTGACAACCAAGATGTCCTTAAGAACCACACGAGAGTGGCTTTATTTTTTTTTTTAATTATTATTTTTTTTCTTTCTGGAGAGTGGCTTTAATCTACACAATACCGCGAAAAGAAAAAAAATGGACTCTTGACCCCTGAACCCCAGCGTTAATGAATTGGATCCACAAAGCCATTCATCCTAAAGCATGCGAGGCGACGACACGTGCGTGTGTGCGTGTCTTGAAAGCAAGCAAGAAAGGAAGTGGATGTTGCTTTTTAAAAAAAAAAAAATTTTTTTGGTACAAATATAATTGACGTGAAAGCAAATGGAAGAAACTGCGACGTCCTGCAGAGTTCTGAGCGGGAGATTTTCTTCACATCCACCCTTTAAAATAATTGTAAAAAAAAAAAAGTTGGAATGTAATAAGAGCTGATGATGAAAGAAGAAGAAGAAAAAAAAAAAAGAACTTGCTTTCGACACGAGCCGGCGGACGGAAGATTTGTGAAAAGGTCCTTTTTTGAAAAACGATTTCAATCAGTTACCGGCCACAAAATTAGGTACACACTTGCTAATCTCAAATCTGGAACGGGAGTTGATCTTAATCAGATGACAGGCGGAGGCAAAGTGAACGTTCAGTACGTGATGAAGGGAGTCAATAAATGGCGTCAAATCCTATCACGACGGCGCTCAATCACGCTGAAAGTGAAGAGAGCACAAATTGGAGGCTTTTTTTTGTTGTTGTGCTCACGTTGCTTGATGCTTTCTTTTCAAGTCTTTGCATTCATCTTGGAGTCCAAGAAAAAAATTAAAGGGGGGGAAAAGATGAGCGCCGAAATGCAAGACGCTGAGCAAACACAAGACAGATGACGTTCATAAAAAAAATTGAATAAAAGATTTTAAACCGATGGAATTGGATGGCAATTTTGCAATGCTATGGATTGATGGCAACACATTTAATTATGTTTTCTCTGCTGAAAGTGAGAACTTTTAACCCCGAAATACTGCCGGGTCAAATTGGACCCATTTTGACAAATGACAGCAATAATAAACGCGTCTTTTCTGAAAATGACCCAAAACACACAAATCAATCCAATTTGAAGCAAGTCTCCTAAAATGGAGTTTAGTGTCCCCCAGTGGGAAGTGGCAACAGGGTTCAAGGTTCAAACAATCATGCCAACTGTCCGTGTTTAGGTTGCCACCGAAACATGCACTGCGGTCATGGGGGAACCTCGAAACAGTCAAAGAGTCCAAGTCATGTAGATGTATTTTTCCATTGGACAGTGGGCAGGTCTCAACTGGGGAGTTTGAAACAGTCGTGTGAACTGTCCACGTCGCCGTCACATTTACTCAGGTTGCTGCACAAACGTGCACCTTTTGTTTTTTTTTTAAATGTCATTGGGAGATCTTGAAACAGTAATATAATAAGAATGATCATACATATTAAATATTAGGAACGGTGTGATAACTGCTAGTGCAGTCGTATGGTACAAAAGTAATTTGTGAATGTAAAAAAACATAAAAAAAAAACTTGTAGAAAAATAAAGTACCGTAAAAGCCGTAATTTGTACTTGTAAAAAAAAAAGGTATCTGTAAAAAAATGTGCACATAAAAAAAAGAAGAAAACTCTTCATAGTGGATCCCACCACATTCACCGAATTTTTTTTTTTTTTGGGGGGTGGGGGGGCGGTTAACCACCATTATTCATGAAAAAATTGTATTTGCTTATTGGCAATTTTCTGTAATGTGGCAAAAAATATTAATAATGTTTTTGTGTGGCGAAATACTTCCTACAGTGTGCATGATATTTATCGTTGTAGTGACTCTGGAATCGTGACAACAACTGATTTTTTTTTGCCCGTGACTACGCCATAAAAAAAACGTTATTTTCATCACTTGCTGCATTCCCCATAATTCATCTAATCATAAATCTAACACCAGCCATGTTAGATTTATGATTGGAAGTCAGCATGAGCGGATGCCGACCAATCAAACTCTGCCTGCTTTCCTCAAACTAAGACTAAACACTCCAGGAAAAAAAAAAAAAAAAACCTAAGACTAAACACACCACCAAAACAAACTCCATAACAACCAACTTGACCAGGAACATACGATATGCAAATGTTTGGATCCATTTGAAGTGAACTCAGCAGTTAATATGAGATAACAGAGCAATATGGAGGATTTACAAAAAAAAAAAAAAGGACAGCAGGAAGTAGATAAAGACGGCAAAATAGATACGCGGCTCACAGATGAGAGTTTTGGCAGCGTTTTAAAGCAGCGACGTCCTCGGGTGATGTCGTACACAACGGCGCACTTTGCAACGCACACACAAGCTGCATTAATGTGTGTGTGTGTGTGTGTGCGCGCGTGTTTCGCCTTCAGGGGCGCAGCAGTCGTGTTTGTCGTCTGTCAAACGGACGCTGATCCTCGAGGACGGCTCCCAGGTGACCAGTGGGCTCAGCGGCCCGGCCAGTGACAAGCCACTGGGCACGCCGGACCCCGCTGACCTCCAAGCGCACACACACACACACACATTGTACGCCAAATAACACAGATATGCACAAGTAACAAAACAAGCTGTTTTAAATTGGTTTGTGTTTGCGCTGAAGGTGAGACGAGCTGGGGTTCCAAAAAGAAAAGAAAAGTGCATACTTGTATGAAAAAGATGCATTTTAAAGACAGGGAATTATTTTTAAATATCATCTCGACAAACTCTGTCTTTCTTCTCATAAAGATTATAAGCATAAAAAAAAATGACATGATTTTTTTTCTTTTACTAGGGCTGGTTATCGATTGCAATTTCCTCATTCAATTTGATTTCCATTCACAAGAGTTCAGTTCGATTTGATTTAGCTTTTTTTCTGAATCGATTCGCTTCACTTCAATCTAATATTGATGAATTATGGAACGTCAATTTTCTTTGATATCAAGAACATGCTAAAAACTCCACAAATACTAAATTTGAAATTAAATTTTGCGGAGACAGTAACTGGTTAAATAATTGAGTTTATTTTTATTTCTTTATTATTATTATTTTTTTGTCTGGAGAGCTCAGTATTGTTCAGTCGGTAATTTTACCGATTTGACATGTCATCATCATTGCTCTCCTTTTTTTTATTTTTAAATATATATATATATATATATATATATATATTTTTTTAAATAATTTAATAATTGAGTTTATTAAGAAAATATCGAACTTTTCTCCAGAAGAGAAGAAAAAAAAGAAAATACTTTTAAATTCATGTGAACAGTAAGTCTCAAGTCTTTTGTTAGATACAAAAAAAAGAAAGAAAAAAAAGGACTTTAAAATGTTATTTTTTTATGAATGTATGGATATGAAAAGATATATGAAAATAATGGTTTTAATCGATATCAGACTTGAAAAGGAAAATCGATTCAATGCCGATTATTTATTATTCTCTCTCTCTCTCTGTGTAACATGACTTTTTGTCTGTGACATTTAGGATTAGACTGCTGCCAGATCAATACTTCAATCAGAGCTTTGCAGGGATCAGGAAAAAAAGCAGAGGAGGTGAAAACGTGGAAGCAAGAGAGCCGGATTAAGACAAGGGGCGGGGCTGGGGGAATTTGAACGACGGTACGACCGGCGGCGGCGGCGCAGCGAGAGACGTACCTGCTGGCGTAATGCTCGATCCTGCTGTGCGTGTCTGCATGGGGCAGCTTCGGGGACGAGCACGGCCTGGGAACAACAATGAGCGCGTAAATACATCATCACAAGTGCATGTCGGGAAGCACAAAGGAAAGTTAATCCACGCAATATTGCCAGGATCATCTGGAATCAAGAAGCACAGAGGTTAATCCCGTATCAATTTTTCTTGATGAACTGTGGCAGGAGGTTGTTTTTATTGTTGTGCGTTTTTAGCGAGATTACGCAAACAACTCCAGTATTTTTATCCGCTGTTGCTTTGTTTTGGTTTGAGTTTGAATCTTGGCTTGGCTCTTTATGTGCAGAGTTGGCATGTTCTCTCTGTAGGCGGTTCTCGGGGGAAGCCCCCTTAACACGGTGCCTGCCTACCACTGAAGATACTAAATGCCTTAAGTAAGGTTTGAGTCACATGACATCATTGCCAGGAGTGTGTCACATGTTGACTTGATATACTGTGACAGCGTCGGGTGGCATAAGATGATTAGTTTAGCACTTTTTTTTTTCCTATAATTTGGCTGGTCCTGCAATTTATATACTTAAAACTCATTCAGTGCCAAAAACGTTTGATGCAGCCTCTGACCTGAAGAGGTCGCTTAAAGCAATGGTAGTTATTACAAATAATGGCCAGCAGGTGGCAGCAGAGTATAAGAAATCAACCAAGGGCATCTCTTTTTGCCAGTGTTTTCAACAGGTTTGTGAATAATGATGAAACTTAGCTATGTTCGAATGCTAATTGCTGCAAAACGGAAACAGAGAGAAATAGACTTTTTTTTTTCCTGATGAAATTAGAGACTCTGATCTTTCTTTTGGCAAGTTCCATGTTTTTATAAGCAATAGAACACAATATTCTGTGAGCCTGGCAAAATCAGTCAAAATCCAGTAAAACAGCCGGGAGCGAAGGGGGTTGCTTCAGTGAAAATGGAGGCTCAAGGAAGGGTATTTTGGGAAGTCTAGGATCCACTGTTCTTGGTCTCTGTTTTTGTAAAATGAATGCCCCCATTCAAAATGCCATTTATACTCCAGAGTGAAGATGATGTAAATATCCATAAAAAGGTTGCTAGTGAACAAAATGGAAGTCTCACATTGTGAGGATGTTGGTCTGCTTTCCCGTGCGGGTCTCCTCCATTATGTCATAAGCAGTTTTATGAAGCGTAAAAAAGTTACAGCGCGATTCCATTATCTGAATTTTACAGTTTGTTCCCTTTACTGAAAATCCTCTGCGTTTATTTTCAACTCAAAGATCCAAACAGTGAAGTTCAAAAGAGGTCAACGGGACTGACGACATGACATCACATTCACAAGCTGCCAGCGTGCCGGCCCATAAACACGCTAAAGTGGGCACACGGACCGCCTGCAGCGTCGCTTCCTGATGACTCTCATGGATTTTAGTCTCATTGCTCCTCTTTTCCCCGTCGGCTCAAACGAGCTCACGTGAACGTTTGTGTGCGAGCGGGATAACATTATGGTGACGCCGAGAGCTCCCTTTCAGCCCCGTCAGATGAGCCCAAGCGGTCGGGGCATGATAATCGGACCCTCACTGCATGTGTGCGTGTTATTCAGTACATGAGAGCATTTTCAGGACGTCAAGCTGCATCACTAAAGAAGCGCTTGTATGAAAAAGTGGTGCTTTTCTGGGATCGGCTCCTTTCTGATCGATTGGCGATCCTAGTCACGGACTCCTCCCACCATTTGGTGTTGGCAAGACGGCCTCAAGTCGTAAGGTTGAACCTTCAAGTTTCAAGAAAGTTGCAAAAATCAAGCCAAGTCAACTACCCACAAAATTTCAAACAAGTCAAGTTAAATATATTTTTCCACACGTTCTCCATTTTGCACATTTGCACTATTTTTTTTTTTTAAATCAATTCAAGAATTTTTATGTTTTAATTAGTTTAGATTTTACCCCCCGAAAATGCTTTGTTTTAGTTTTATTTGTTTTAGTATTTCTTTTGAATATATATCGTATTTGTCGAATGCAATAAAAAAAAGTATTGTGTAGTGAAGTAAACTGGAATTTTGTACGGCTCAACAGCTTTAAGTATTAAGTGACAAAAACAAAACCGAATGAGATGTGCTTTTTGCTTCTTTTTTTAAAAAAAAAAAGTATTTTTGTTTTTATTTTATTTTGTTAACTAAAATGTTTGTTCAATTTTAGTTTGAATTATTTCGTTAGTTTTCATTAACTATAATTTCGGTCAGTACTCATTCATAACCAGATTTTTATTTATTTATTTATTTATTTCATAGTCCAAAACCAGTCTCAGTATGACTCAATTGTATTGATTTATTGAATGATAACATTTGGGTAAAAATGGGTTTCATTTGAGACTCAACATCATTTTTGTTTGTAATATTTCCTCCCAATTGACATCATTTATCAATTTCCTGTCAAGCTGCAGTCCAATGGAAGCAAACGAATGATGCAATTTCGATTGAAGTGGGGAAGACTTCAATTTAAAATCAAAATCAATTTAAAAACTGGGAGCTCTCTACCCCAAAAAAAAAAAGAAGAAGGATAAATTAGAATTTAATATATTTTTAGGTTGTTTGATGACCTGTGAATTGTGCAAACAAAGTAGAATTTGAAGGGTTAAAAAAAAAAAGAAAAGAAAAAAAGAATTGATGTTAGTTAAAAACGTTATCCACTAAATGAAGCAGAAAAACACAAATTGCAGATGAAAAAATGTCCACGAACAAGCTGAAAGCAAAATCAATCAAAGCCTCAGTCTTGGGAGCCCGTTGCATTTTGTTTCTAATTAAATGTCCATGTTCTCAGTCACTCGTTAAAAGGGTTGCAAAAACATGAGAAGGAAGTCCGGGAGGCTGCTGGGTGATGTATAAATATTTTTTCAATCCAATTATTTTTTTTTTTTTTGCAAAAGTTGGACTCACGTCTCGCAGCTGTCAGCCTCCAGAACGGACTGGACGGGCAGGTAACCTCTCTGAGGGTGCTTGGTGAAGTACTGCTTTGATCGGAACTTGTTCTTCAGAGTCTTGGCGAAGTCCCTCATCTTCTCTCCCGACGTCGTCTGGAGTCGGATGAAGGCGGGCGGCAGGACGGCGAGCGCATGGCGGCAGAAGACAGGTTGAGCGACCGATTGAAGAAGTTTGCACTCATATTTCTTAGAAAATGTGGTCGGAATTGAGCACCGGCTAAAACATCTGCACGGATAACAACTTGGATGTGACGCACAATAAATCAGAAGAGAATACAACAAATATGAATTCATGGTCATGTAAATAAGCAACACTTTAATTGCTTTGGCATTTACGTGGTAGTTTTGCGTAAATTAGTGTTGGGAGGTCCGTGGAAAAAGTTTCACTTTCTTTGGAGACCGTAAGAGTTTTGAGAAGCGCTTTGCTCGAAACTCATTAAAAGTGCGCTCATGCCTTGACATTCAATTTTACCCTCCAGCATTCAACATATTGGATTGGAAGGCGTGTAAAGTTAGTCCTTTTCTAACCATAATCCCGGATGCCAAGTCGTTTGTGAAGGCAGCTCCTAGAAAATATTGATCAGTCAATAAAACAAATTAGTATGCCATATTTCTAAACTCTGATTGAACATTTATGAGATCAGTGCCTTGTCTGCGCATTTTGAATTATACCCGACCTGCAAGTACATTCATTAACATCATTGTCAAGTGAAAATTGATATGTGAGTATTTTTTAATAGGGACGTCAAATGAGTGCGTTCATTTTGACTTAATTTGAAGTTCCTTTAACGCACGATTAATGAGCGCCCCTTACTTGGAAAGTCTGTACTGGAGGAATTCCACGTCACAACGCAGCAGAAATCGTCCACGTCAAAATTTTGCAGTAATAAATGTAATAATAATGCATATATTGGTGGAGACTGGGGACAAGTTGTATTTTGCAATTTTTAAAATGTGAAGAATTTCACAAGTTACTTCATGTTAAAGATTAGATAGCGTTAATATGAAGAAAAAAAAAACCTGAGCTGTAACCAATGCCTCACAAATGTAATTATGCCATCTAGTGGCAGAAAATGACAAACACAAATCAATATCACACTAATTTAACTCAATTTGATGAACTATTATGAAATTACTGAGTCAAAGACTAAAAGATGTCGCCAGATTTTCTATTAGTTTAACATTTTTCCACTTTTAATCAACAAGAGTATGAAAACGTATTGTACATGTTATTGTACAGAACATATATAACATTTGTGATTAATTGTGAGTTAACTATTGAAGTCATGCGATTAATTACGATTACAAACTGTAATCACCTGAATTGTCAATCAGAAAATAAATCCTACTTGGCCTGTCATCTTATGTCCATACACCCCAATATGAAAACATCCATGCAGTGACAATGAGGCACTCTAAAACAGCCAAGCCAGCGCAAAGCCCCCGTCCAAATCCAAATTCCAGTAAAACAGCCGGGAGCGAAGCAAGTTACTGCAGTGGCTGCGAGTGAACGACAGGCCAATTGAACCTTGTGCCATCATTTTCTGTATGTCACCATACATTACAGGCATCGTTAGAGGAACGAGCAAACACTACTTGTAGTGAATAAATATTTTTTGGAGCAGTTAACTCATTTACTCCCAAAGACGTATTTATAAGTTTGAATGTTGTTGTTTTTTTTTATGCTAGAGCAAACAGAAGGCTTTGATGCAGCCTCTGAATTGAAGAGAATGCTTGAAGCAATGGTAGTACTAGTTATTACAAAAATAGATTAGAGTATAAGAGATCAGCCAGGGCCACGATGTTGCAAAAAGCTCTTTCCCCACAGTTTTAAACACATTTGTGAATAATGAGGAAACTTAGCTATATTCTAATGCTAATTGCTGCAAAATGGAAACTTTTTTTCCCTGATGACAGAAGAGGCTCACATTTTCTAATCTTCCGTTCCACGTTTTTTTATAGCAATAGAACGCAATATTCTGTGGGCCTTGCAAAAATCTGTCAAAATCCAGTAAAACAGCCGTGAGCGAAGGGGGTTGCTTCAGTGAAAATGGCCGCGAGTGAATGAGTCAAGCGAAATGGGATCATTTCTCAAAGCACATCTGATGATTTCTCACTGCGCAGCGGTTGGGAATCGCTGGTCGACATAAGATATGCTCAAAGAAGCACAAACCCCGAGCGGCGCGTGTGCAAAATCAAACCTGGCAGATGTTGATTTCATTGCGGCTAATGAAAGATTATAAAAAAAAGATAAGAAAAGAAAGATTTGCCTTACTGGGGTGTAGTACTCCATGATGGGGTAGTGCAGCTTCTTGCCTTTGCTGGTGCGTCCGGTTAGAAAACACGTCTGGCAGATGTCCACGTTGAACTGCTTTAAACTGCGATACCTGCCGAGAGCAAGAAAAGTCAGCCAGCTTGCAGGGTGAAGGCTCCATGCTGGGCTTTTTGTTTCATTCATCCCGCATTGCCTGCTGATTCCACCACAGCCGCTTGTCATTTTCCAAATTGCCGCGAAACGAGTGACGACTCGGCGGTAAACATTGTTGGTGTCCACCTGCCTGAAGCCTTTGATGGGACATTGTTTGCAGATGTGACACTTGGCCTGGTGCTTGGTGGACTCGGCCGCAGTCACCCGGTGGAGCACAGGCAGCCAAACCAAGGACTGGGGCTCCAGGCTCATCCAGTCCAGGAAGTGAGACACCTCGATGGCAGCTTTTCCTGAGGCCTGCGCAAACAAGGGAGCGGTGGGGGTTTGAATCCCAAAATATAGACCAGGAAGCGGGCAGCTACGCAGAACACGGGTGGCACAATGGCTTGCAGAGAATGAGAGCACACACGGACATGTTTGATCTTTGAATAGATCACTTTAAATAGAAATGATGAACATTAATAACAAGGTTACTAATACTATTTTCCTGGAAAAGTGGATTTCTTGGCCGGATCCGATCTGAAAGAGAGACTTTGGAGTGTTGAAGTTTGTATCAAGATTTGCAAGTAGTGCTCTCACTATCGAATATATATATATATTTTTAGAATCGATTAATCTATCGATTATTCAATCAATTAATCGACCAATCAGATTCATTTTAATTTGGCATTACAGTATATTACAAAAGCATTAATTTCCCTGAGTACTGTTCATTAACCAGTGATTGGTGTTTTTCGTTCTTCGTATTTGCACAGTGATTAAAAAAAAAGAAACTATGTACTATGTTACCGGTTTGGTCAGTTTTTTCCAAAGTAAAATCAGATGTTTGCAAATGTTTTATTTTGATTAAACACAGAAGGTAATCAGGACTACAGAAATCAGTGAACAATTACTGTTGAGATGCTGAAATCAGAGGATTTGGACCATTTTGAATTTAAAAAAAAAAAAGCCTCCAGTTGTGGATTTAGTTGGTAATTGATTACTTGACAGCTCTATTTGCAAGTATCCTCATTTCACAGCCCCCAACGACCGCCCCCCAGCTTAACTAGGGAAAGCATGACTTATTCATGATGGAGTTTCGCAAAAAAAAACTAAATGTTACCGGTTTGATTTTGTATTTTTTGTAATTCCAGAAAATGTTGTGATTAATTAGTTTTCTTTTTTTTTTTTTAATTGCTCGACAGCGCTAACATTTTTTGCATGTACATGGCAAACATCTTACCCGATATCTTGATTGGAACCACGTCACACCTCAAACAACACCTTTTATGGTCCCCCGACACCAAGTTGAGACTTTCCAATTCTTTCTTTTTAACTTTAGTTGCTAACCGGATTCAAATAACCGTCCAAGAAACCGCTTATTCTCATTGTGGGCACAAACAGTAGACCGGTGATTCCAAACCACTGTGTGTCATGCGTGAAAGGATTCAATCACCACATCCTTAGCCTCAGCCCTAAAAAAAAAAGTCAGCGGGTTCGAGAGCATTCACTATTCGGGCCCCAGTATTCTGCATCTGTTTTCAAATGTAGGTAATAAAAGTAAAACGTTGTCAGATAAATACTCAAGTAGAGACACAGTGAATGAAAACAAACAAAAAAAAAAACGACTTAGGCCGTGTTCCACTACTGACCAAGAACATCAAATGTCTTTTTTTTTTATTTTATTTTATATTTTTTTTTTATTTTATTTTTTAAT